>NC_038251.2:12146460-12423846 GCF_000004515.6 Glycine max | reverse complement strand
ATGGAATCCCTTGCTTACAGGATAAGTATTATCTGCATAGAACATAACTAGAAATTGAAGAATATTTTACTAACTCTAATATTTGTGATTTCAATTTACGTTAATCAATTAATACAACGTGAATGGTGCTTAAAAGATAAAAATAATAATAACGTGCAATGTGCATGGTAGAGAAGTCTATCCTATCCCTAAGAAAAATGGTGATCGTGAAGGGTAAGGTTTATGTTTCTATCCAGAAGAAATTTCAAAGTAAATGTTCTTGTTAGAAATTTGCTTGGAGAGAATGGTATAGATTGAACTATATAGATGGGTTTCCTCATTCATCTACAGTGCAATTAAGTGCTTATGGTTTCACCAGGATTCAGAGTCCAGAATTAATTTTAGATGAATTTTTACATCTTTATTAATTTTAGGTTTAAAATTAATTCTGAATTAGAATAATTTTGAGTAAATTTTGTATTAGATTATCAAATTTATACTGAATTTAATTTATAACAAAAACATCAAAACATAAATTACATAATTTTAAAATCAATTTCATTTAAAATTAATTTACCAACGCTTATCCAACATACATAAATTATGGATCGGGTCACAGTAAGTTTACAAGGGGTTGCCTATTTGAGAAGGCAAAGAACATAATGAGCCATGATTGGACGTTAACAATGAGGAAAGATTCTTTGAATTTGAAAATGGTCCATAACGCTGAGTGCTTGTGCAAGTGTCGGCCTTCAAAGCTAGCCCAATGCATATATTTATCCGGGAAGTATTACTACTAGCACTACTACTTTTACTAACAGCACTACCCACGTGGGTGCCTTTTAAGCATATTCCGAAATTGCCCTTGAAAAATTGCACAACATAATCATGATTCCATTGTGAAATGGGGATGAGAAAAACATAAAAACAGAAACATGATTTCATTTTACACCTGTACAATGGAATCATGTTTTCGTTGTTATTTTTCCCCTCCAATTGCACAAAGAAATCGTGATTTCATTGTGTATTTTTTTATCCCCTAAAAAAAAAATGAAATCATATCTTCATTGTACACAAAAAATGAAAAAAAATGTTAAAGTTCCTACCTTTACGGGTAGCGATGAAGAGAAATGAGAGGGAGACTTGAAGGGGAATGCATGAGAGAGAGAGGAAGACAGAGACGTGTGAGAGGAAGGAGTTTAGGGCTCAAAGGAAGAGAAAAATAAGAGGGAGAAGGAGAGAGTGAGATGTTTCAGAGGAATGGGGGGGAAAGGGTGGAGTGAGAAGAATGGAAAAGAGGGAAGGCGGAGGGGAGGGGGGGTGGAGAAAATGGCAGTTTGGTTTATTCTCACTACTTTTCAAAAGTGGTAGTGTGGATAGAAATATGGTAGTGGGAACAATAATTCCCTTATCTTGGCAGTGGTGACGGCCTCAAGTTGGGCTTGAGAATGGTGTAAATGCCAATGTGGAAGTGTTCCATGGACCCTCAACAGGTGTGAAGTTAATGAACCGAGTGACACATTTTGTTGTTGCCTTTCATTTAGGGGGTCAAGATACCAGATTGAATAGAGCATGTTTGATTTTTAGTCGGGAGAGTCAAATTGGAAAATCAATATAAGTGGGTTCAAATATATAAAAATAAAAGAGACAAAATATAAAAATACAAGATATTTTACTTGTAGCTTTATCCAAGTGAGGAGGTGCATTTGCACACCCTCACTTATAAGTTTGTCATTGATATTAATGATATTCTTTTATGAACCGATTGACACATTCTATTGTTGCTTTTTAACTAGGGGTTAAGATACCAAATTGTGTCGAGCATGTTTGATTTTTAGTTGGGAGAATCAAATTGGAAAATTAGTATAAGTGGTTCAAATAGATAAAAGTAAAAGAGAAAATATAAAAAATATAAGATATTATACTTGTAGTTTTATCCGAGTGAGGAGGTTTATTTGCACAAACTTCCTTGTAAGTAATTAAGTTTGTCATTGATATTAATGACATTCTTTTATGAAAGTCAACTTCTTGTTGATGGTGGAAATTTGTTTCCATGCTTAAGTATAAGTCAAGCTTCGAAAAGATAAATTCTCATAATAATTCTAACTAAGAAATAAGATTTTTATTTGTGGGACTTAGAATCTAACGATCTTATGTGAACTTTTTTTATTCGAACAAGTAGCAATTTTATGTTTTCAACTCAAGAAAAATGTATGTCTCGAATAATGCTTAAGAAAACTGTAAAAGTTAATTATTTTGATTAATATCAAATCATCCATCTTTGATTTCTTTAAATTGAAATTGGAGTTAAATGTAATTATGGTCTTTCTATTTTAGTTGATCTGCATTTTGGTCTCTTCATTTAAAAAATGAGATATTTGATTCTCTTATTTTTTAAAAATCCATGATTTATGATCATTTTATTTTAAAATAAAGACATTTAATCCTCTTATTTTAAAAAAAATTATAATTTTGATCAAATTCTTAATTTTTTTATATTTTATTTTTTTGTTTTAGTCTAATTGAATCTTAAACTTAACATATTCATTTAAGATATCTCAAAAAATAATTTAATTAATTACAAAGTAAAAAAATAAACAAAATAGAATATAGAAAAAATTAAATATTAAACTAAAATTATGAATTTTTTAAAACACGAAAATTAAAATTGTGAATTTTCTAAAATACAAGGATTAAATATTTGTATCTTGAATATGGGACTAAAATTAAAGATTTTTTAAAATAAAAAACTAAATATCTCAATTTTAAAATAAATGAATTAAAATTATGGATTGAATAAAATAGAAAATTAAAATTATATTTAAATCTTGAAATTAACAACTATCAATCCTTTGGAGACTCCTATTAATATCAGAAATCATACGGAGATTAACAAAAAGTAAATATACGAAATATTAAAAGAGTAATGAGTTTTAAGAAGATATTAACATGTGTGATAAAGTAGAGTTTAGAGAAGTGACAAATTAATTAAACTTTCGAAAAGATTTGGTGGTATAAGTGCATAACAATATATATCAAAACCAAATCAACCATAATTATAAAATCCGACAAACAAGCAAACCAACAAATGAAGAACAAGCTAGGGAGAAGATGATTCCTACAAGTCCTGGCAAAGAACACTCACATAGCAACTGATGCTGATTAGATAACACGTTCCTCTTCGTTTGCCAATTCAATTGTGTGGGAAGCCTATTAGTTAATCAGCAATTAATTTCCAGAAGAAAGAAAAAACACTTTTTAAACTCTTTAAAGAAGCACCTTAACAAGAGTTAGTTTAAGCCAAAATTTATTGATTAACAAGTACTCTAATATGAATATAATGTTCCCACATGAACATATTAATGGAAAAGATAGAGATAAGCTTAAAAATCAATTAATATACCAATAAGAGAAGAAAATTGAATAATACCTTAAATAGGGTGTTCGATTTGTTACAAAGAAGCGTTCTTAATACTTTTAATGAAAAATTAGGATCTATTTTACATTTAAAATATATAACAATAATAATAATATATAGAGAAAAAATAGATTTGTGTGTCTAGATATACGTTCTTGAAACAATATTTTTTTTTAACTCTTTGATGAATGAAATTCTAAAAAACAAAATTTCTTTTTTACTTTTCAAGTCTAAAAAAGCTAAGTTTGACCTTTTCTAGCCCGGTACGATGTACTCTCTCATGTAGATGTTTTTATAATGTTGAAGATATATGAATTTGAGTATTCTTCAAAAGGGAGAGATTTTGTTTAAAATAATTTCATATTTCTCTGTCTTTATATTTAAAAATAAAAAATTATCTCATATTTTTTTTATCTTAAGAAGCTTGATATAAGACAAAGATAATTATCAAATAATCATGTGACTAATTACGACAATTAATCAGATGATCTGATTTTAATATGCAGCAATATAATCTTATTCTTATTTTATGGACAACTTCTACATTTATAAAATAATACTCTTTATTTATATTATTTATATTCTCGGTGCTAGCAAATAATATAATAATATTTCACTAAAATATTTATCTGATTAAATTAAATCCTCTAATTTAATTATCAAATAAATTATTTTCTTTTGCAAAGATTAGAACACTCGTTTGTGTGTGACCTTGTAGGTTCAACACTAAACTAGTAGTAAATTAATCATAATTAATTTCCTAATCAAGGTATGCGTTTAACAACACTATGCCCGGATAGCAAGAAATAACATATTTTACCTTCAAAAACCAATAAGAAGAATAATATAATATTTCCTAACTCTAGAGTATAGTATTACTATCAAACTCTATTAAGTTAACACATTACATTTAATCAATGAATGACTTAAGAAACTCTTTTTTTTTTTCATTCAATTGTTCTATCTAAGGTCTTAATTCTATCATAGAGTTCAAACTCATTACCTAGAGTTGATGAATTTTTTCTTGATTAATCATTAATTCTACGCGTATTTAATCATATCCATATTCATTCAACTAGTATCCTAAGACATTAGGTGTCAGAAATTAAAATATAACAAATAACTTATTAATTACTATGACAATCTCATGTCAAAGGAAACTATTATATTTTTTCTTAAGAACTTTCTATTGACATATTAATGTAATATTAACCATTAGAAGTTCTTAGTTGAGTCAATTCAATAATGACATCCACATGTACATCATTTATATATGTAATTTAATAAATGAGATATAATAATATTTATCTAATAAAAACCATTACATATACATTGATCTTTCCAGATTATTGATGTCCTATTCACAATAATCCTACGATAAAAAATAATTTAGATTAAAATTATAAAGAACTTATTTTTCATTATTATAATCTCTATCATGAGAATAAGTCTATAATTTTAATCAAGAACTTGTTAATTTAACAATTTAATAAAACAATAAGTATGATAATAAAATAAAGAACAATTCTTTATTAAAATTGATAACATGATGGATTGGATCTTGTACATACACATTTATTTCTAACATTTTCAAAACATGAGTTTGTGTATTATTACCCACTCATTTCTTTAGTGTATATGTCTCTTTTACACATTATTTATTACGTGTCATAATCATAGAAAACAAAAGTTAGACACAAAAATATTGTTATATAAATTATTGTATGTGTATCATCCGGTAGTATCTCAAATTGTAATAAGGTCTATTTTGTGAAGATGTTATCTTAAAATTACGACCCAATAAATATGGGACATAATCGACCTAACCATACTTCTTTGCACTATATATTAATTTTAATATTATATAAAGTTAATTTAGTGGGAGAGTAAAAGAAGTATATAACTTTAACATTATATTTTAAGATGAATAATATCAAAAATAAATATAATATACAGAATATTATTTATTAGTTAAGAAGTTATTTTATTTGTACATAATATTTTTTTAAAATTATACTTGTAAAATAATATATAACATTAAACTCGTTTAAGAAGTTATTTTATTTGTACATAATATTTTTTTAAAATTATACTTGTAAAATAATATATAACATTAAACTCGTTTGAGATAAATTAAATTATAATTCAAATTTGTCCTTGAAGTACATTGGATATGGTCTCTTGAACCTGAATTTATCCAAAGTTCCTTAAAATATATATGTATTATGTGATTTTTATTAAGTCTAAAACATCATTAAAATTAAAAGAAACGCCCTAAAATAGCATTAATTAGTTACACATACTTTCTTCATCCTAAAATGACTGATGTTTAAAGTTTTTTCACATAAACAAAACAAAAAATATATTCTAAGAGTATTAGCATTTATTAGGGAATAATTGTCCTAAAATATCTTTGTTCTTTCTCTTAATTTCAATAAATATATTATTAAATCTTTCTAGATAACATTATTTATAATAGGGCAAACTTGAAATAGATGTTTGGATATCTCATTCAAAAGTAAGAACATCAATCAACTTGAAATTTTTTCAAAAGCTAAAACTGCATTGGAGCGGAGGAAGTAATTCAAGTAGAATGACACCAACAAAAAAGGAGCAAACACAACTTTTTCTTTTAAAAAATGCTAAATTGGATACTAATAATCAAACTATTTCTCTTAATATGGACCAAAGAAAGCATGTTTTTAGTTCTGAAAACAATAATTTTTTTTGGCTTAATTGCAAAAAGAATTTCCATATTTTTTCCATTTCACTAAATCGGTCCTCCTATTCTTTAATTCATTATCGAAGTCTTCTTATTTTTCAAAATTCACTATCTGAGTTCCTAGAGGACAAATTAAACGTTGACCGTTAACTTATTTTACACATCTCACATTCTCGTTACTCAGTTTGGATTCATGTTGTTGATTTTGGGAATTAGGGATTCTTGGTAATATGAAGGTTATGGATTTTGAGTGAATAAAGTTTACGTTTTGGGGTTGAAATAATTGTTTATGAGATAATTGTTAGTTACTTAATTATTGATGAGGGTAAATTGAAAATAACGAAAATAATTAATCACTTTAATTACTAATAATGATATTTTCTAAACACATAAATATCCCTTAAACGATCAATTATATACAAACACGTGATAATCAATATTCTAAGCTAATAATTAATGTTTAATTTTTCCTATAGGAACTCAGATAATGAATTTTGAGAATACAGAGACTTCGTTAATGAATTAAAAGAATAAGAAAACCTATTTAGTGAAAAAATAGGGAGGCACTTTTTTCCAATTAAGTTTAATTTCTTTTTCCATTCAAAAAGTCACGTCTTCACCCGAACTGCCAATTCTATATGTCCTAGCTTTTCCCTTCCATTTCTGACATTAAGGCATTTTTACACTTTAAGATGTTGAAGAGGATCTCAAACATTCTCTCCAATGCAGATATCAAAATGAATATTATTGCTATTGTCCTACTGTTTTTTAATCCAAGAGTACTTCGGTCTTACAAAGGGGCCGTTCCCAAATAAGGAATAATTAAATAACTTAATTTTTTTATTACTAAATCGATCTCCCTTTTCTTTTGGTTATAGATGACATCCCAACTGACTCAAGCAATTTTTCTTATTCTAAACTAACATTTTTTGTTGTTTTGAATCAATAATTTGGCTAGACGAGGATGTTTATTAATTACCAAACAAATTATTAACTAGTTAGACATATTGAATCTCATAGTCAACGTAATTTTATGTGACTTGTAACTTACAACAACTAATCATAATTGAACACACTAGTAGACCAATTAATTGTGATGCCTATAGTGTTCTAATTAATGCGTACCTATTACATTTAAATCAAAAGTTAATATGACTCAGTATGGTTTCAAGGTAGACAATAACGCACACATGGTCAAAAGGTACATGGCATTCCAATCTTCGTATTTTGACTCAACAATATTCCTGTAGTTTTAAGGTACCTGAAGAGAGAGACCGAACAATGTGGATAATCTATGTGCGGGATATTCCATCCACCATGTTTTCCCATCTTACAAATAATTATCATTTTGACTTGGTGGAACAAAGAGAATGTATAATATATCTAGTAACAAAATGTCAAACAAGTGGACCCGACTTGCTAGAGATTATTACCACAACACAAGATCCTCAAAATCACTTTGTGAGTTTGATTCTTATGATGGGTAAGTGGTGTGAACTTAATTAAGAATGTTTTTGGTGTCTTAAATTCAAGATTATTTTATTTATTATTCTTTAAATTTAAAATTGATCTGTTTAGTCTCTTTAATTAATTTTTTTTTTAAAAAAATAGTCTTAGTCTCTCTTCTTAATTAAGCACCCACCATTCAAACGCTGTCAAAATGAGTACTTTGTAAGGAAAGGATACATGCATGTGTTTGGTAATAAAAATGTAAAATTTAAGTGAATTATCATATAAATCACTTGTAATATATTAGTTACATAAGTGAATTTTTTTTCAAATTACAGGGGTTAAAAAATTATATTAAAATTTGAAGGATAAAAAATAAATTTATCCTAAATTTAGAAGAGTAAAAACATATTAGGTAAAAGCATATTTTTTCATGCATTAATATATGAATATTTTTATATGCATGTCAAAACAAAATTTAATTACTCGAGTTTCAGCTTAACCAAGAAAGAATTTTATTGTCAATATACAGTGATCTTATTCGATCTAAATAAAATTATCTTCTTATGAAGAAAACTTATGATAACCTCTATAAAGATAACAGTTAGTTAATAAAACACATGTTCCTATGATGAAATTATCAAATTTATAACCAATTACAAATAGTTCTATATTACATTTAATCTCTTCTTCACTTATAATGTTATACAACATGCATTTTACACAGGCTTTTCACATGTATGATCTATATACCATGAACATACGCTTCACCTTTAATTTAAAACAATCAACAAGAAGACAATATTCAAAAAGCAATTAACTACCAAGTGGATCGAGCATAGATAGCATCTATATATAACCAACATGCAACAACAACTAATTAATATGGTGCTAGATATTAGTGGGATTAATATCTATCTTTGAACTGAGGTAATGGGCTAGCTAGGCCCCCATATATAATGTAATTGGTTACAGGTGAGATAGGCATATCTCTCTTTACCAAATCCTTAAGCGATTATTCAATTGGACTTTGGAGTAGTGATGGAGGCTTAAACGTGCGTTCCTTGTCATTCATGGCGCGGGGAGAGAGCAGAAAAAGGTGTCGGTTGTTCGAATTTTTCAATACAATGACCAAGATTTTGGGACCGAAGGGGGTTATCTTGTTCAGTACGATTATATATTTCAAAACCATGAGGGATGTGACACTTGGATATGTTATCATTATTCCTTCCTAACAACCATTGCATATATAATAAATGTTAACATCAGATTGGCTTAGGAAGGTATAGAATTCCATCTTAGTGCATGATATTACAGATTAAAAGTTGCCAAATTGCTGACAAGATTGGTTTGTGTGGGGATCATAATTGTTGAGGATGGTTCCCTTTGGGCATTTGGTGCAACTACATTGCACATGCATGGTTCCATTCAAGTGTGACAACAAGTAATAACAGTTAGTGTGTTATATTTCCTCTGGTGTGCTATTACAGCGATATAAACATGTACACTGCACACACTAATTTATACAACATGCAACACACGCAGACATAACACAAGCACACATACACGTACAGAGAGAGAGAATATTAATATGTGTTAAGTAGAAAGAGATGAATAAATAAGAACCTTAGCCTGATTTGGTCCTTGAACAATTAAACCTAGTTAAGCCCATACGGTATTGTATGCAGGAATTCACAGTATATATATGATGAAAGTAACAATTGAGTCGTTAACCAACTCTTTGAGCCATTAAAGTAACCATATTTTAGAAGAGAAACAATGCAAAGTTATTTTTTACACCCCAAAACAAGAGAGGCATAAAAGAGAGAAAGATTTAAGTATAATATACAATATAACATAATACAAGGAGATATAAAGAAAAATGATTAGTATAAATAATGTGTTTGGAAAGTAAAATAAATGATGGACTCCCAACTCTAAATGACACTTATAGAGAAATAAAGAGAGAGAAATGTAAGTGTCATAGGTAATATATAATGTGATAAAGAAAATAAAAATAAAGAAAAATTAAAAGTGTGATCAAGTGTTTGAAGTTGATAGGTGTCCAAATATTATTACTCTTTAGACAAGTGGAATGTCCTTAAATAATTGCTCGTACAAACAAATTAAAGAAGAATTAAAAAATAAAACAAAGGTTTATTTGAAAAGATATTTTTATCAATAAAAATCATATATAGGATCAATGAATCTAGAAACAATACATTTATACCCTTTGATTATTTTGTTCGCATTTATAAATATCATCACAACTTTGTTCTCTTTTGTATGATATCAGACTAGCTAACTGATATTACTTGCTGTCACACTACCTCATGTTAGTGTTTTCTTTTCTTTTCTTTTTTTTTTTTTTTTTGTAAAACTCAATACAAAATTAACAAATATAAATGAATTATATACGTTAGGCAAAGTGCTCGGAGACCAAAACAAAAACCACTATCCGAATTGGGTGGTTAGGTATAAGTAGAAAGTTAAATACTAGCAATCTAGATAGTAATTATGCGATTTCTTGATGTACCCAGATCTAAGAAAAAGATACACAATGTGAACTTCTTCATCTTTTATGCTATAAAAGATCCTACTAGTAGTAGCTAGCACGGGATGTAAAAGAAGCTAAAGAACTCATAATTAAAGAAAATTAGTTCAGAAAACGGAGGCAGGAATATTTGAAAGGGTGTTAAATTTATTGTTTCTAATAGGTATAAGTCTTTGATGTTTGAAAAGATGAGCACCATCTTTTTGGGCGGTAACGGGTAAACATTGAATCATACACAGAAGTTCTAGATGCATTAAAAGGAGTTAATTAATGGTCTAAAGGGGCATTCTAATTCGGCGGTCATGGCGTTTGAAAGTACTTTTATAGACACGCCTAATTAACTATTATTATTATTTTTATCAAGAATGAATTTGTCACGATTCAACAATGTAGTCATAAAGGGTAAGAATAATGCATGCTTGACTAGCCATGCAGCTTAAAATAAGCACGACATGCTTTGGTTATACTTATGTATCAAAAGCTCGACCACTCCACTAGTCACCGCCCACGTTCTATAATAATGGGTTCAGTGGTGTAAAACCACCTATTCCTGTCCTAGATTCAATAGTAAGAAGTGTGTGTTTTTGGGTGAACTCGGGATATTTATTGATTAGGAACTAAAAACTAATTCGTGAGATACATTTAAAGGATTAATTTCTTTCAACAAATATTTTTTATAATATGAATTTAGAATCAAACTTTTGATAACATACTTAAAAGATAAGATAATGGATCAGTTATATATGTCAATGTGTTTGTGTGTAGGATATACATGGAACAAAAGGAGAAAAAATGTATACACTACCTAGCATATGCCACGTAAATGGGAGCTAAGGGGGAGAGAGGACGGGGTGTACACATATATATACGAATTACAAGCTGGGTGTAGTAGCTTTTGTGGACAAGGTGCGTGCTCCAATGGGAAAGGTGCTCCAATTAAGCAGTTCTGAGATTTTGGATCTATATAAAAAATATCTTGGTGCCAACATGTGATAAAAGGCAATTTTTTGCTTACGATACAATCTAATTTTATTAGACTTGTTTTCTGATGTGGACCGAAGGCCCCAAAACCCTAATCCTGTTAGTTTCAAAGGCCCTACTGCTGATAGCTTATTGAAGTGACCTCATACTAACATTTTGCAAAGCCGGATTCTCCGAAAGTCCCAGCTGCATGCCCGTCCCCCCTCTCCCTCTCTCAATATATACAAAAGAGAAAAAAAATATCTCAGTGAAACACTCGTTCCAGATCTTTATGTCTCTCTCTTTTATAAGTAATACTTTATAAAAACACCCTTCATTTGATGGCGAATCTATTTTAATGAGTCTTTATTTTAGAAATGTTAAAAAAAAATGAAACTTGTGATTATATTTAATTTTATATATAAGTTTGTAATACCCGAGGTCTGTTTATATTTGAGTTCAGGAAAGTATATTAGTTTTACAAAGTTAAATTAAGATGATAAGTAATGATAAGTTGCATGATCAATCCACTAACAAGAGAGTTAGTCTTAAATCATGTTCATGATATAAACTTCATCAAATCTAAGACACCATTAAACTTTTGAATTAAAAGGAAGAACTTGATAAAAACACAATATTGTTACACGTATATAATTTAATTAGATCATTTAAAAAAGTTGTTAGAAAAGATGATCAACTCAATGTAACTTTTTCTTAATCAATCTCTTCCATATTCTCTTTCTCTCTCATATATCATTTTTCTCTTATTTCTTTTTTTTTTCTCTAGGTGTAAATGTACACCTCACTGAACATTAGTCTATAAAATTTTTCCTTTCAGTGAAGAAAAAATAAAATAAAAAACAAAGAAAATGAAAATAATAGATGCGATGCGAGATGTATAAAGAAAGGAAGATAAAAAGAGAGAAAAGAATGTAAAGTGAGTATACAAATTAGGTTACATAAAGTTCAATATATATGGACAAAAATAAATTCAGTTATGCATGCCATAAGTACTAGATATATATTAAGCGTCTTCCAAAAATTATTAGTCTATATATGAATTTAACAAGTCTAATTGTAGAATCATAAAATATATATTATCATAGTGAACACAGTAAATTTTAAATAAATTCAATATTTATAAGTACGGAATGAATCTTATAGTTGGTATTTATTTGCATTTTAAACAATATATTATACATTGAATGAAGTTAACATAAATATAGAGTATCAAAGTTTTTAAATTTATGAAATTTCATGAACTTATTATATACTAAATAAAATATTTTTATACAATGATTAGATTAATAAAATTTACAAATGCATATAAAATTTACTAAGTAAAGGAAGTTTGGCAATATTTGCTTCTCAAATAATTGAATTATCATCATATTATTATTAAAAAAATAAAATCAGTGATGAAATAATTTATTTATATAACTTTTAAATTTTCGTCATTAAAATTTAGTGACTATAAAATTAACAAAAAAATAATAATTTTTCATCACTAATTCATTGATTTTTTTAGATAACCAGCTAAAGACTGACTTAAAATATGCTATGAGATGCGAGCTTCTTTTTTTCCCTTTAAATATAATTACAAACATAAAAGAAAATTAAAAATGCTGAAAAACAAAAATAAATAAATAAAACACTATTAATTATACATAACTAGAAAGCCAGACGTGTTATTTCCAAAAACAAAAAATGGATTGCATCAGCATCGGAATACGTCTACTATGACCTCAGTGGAGCTATAATACTAGCTAATAGCACCAGTCTGACTCACATGCACAATTAATAGCGTCTTTTTAAACGTGGAGATAAAATTTCTGGTAAAGTGGTAATATACACAACATATATGCATTTCTTATCGGGCAGAGAAGGTGCCAATGCTTCAACTTATTTGGGAAAATGACGAAATAGGACTAGTAAAGAAGAAAGTTTCGGGTATGAGTTGATTAATACATATATCGCACGGTTTAAATAAGGTCTTTATGCTTTTACTCTTGCTGTATTAGTCGCATATTCTAGACGATTTTTGTATGCATATCTATCTATCAATACTCTTATGCATGTACGTAGTATATTTTTTATATTGATCTTTTCAGTTAAACATTTCAATCTATAACTCAATTCATTTTATGTTTATCCGCATTCTTTTTCACTCAAATGAATTAGTTTTTTTTAAGTTTTTTCTTTCTTTTTTCAAGAAACAAGAGTTAATTAACTTATGTATATAATCCCATGTAATTTTTTTAGTTAATGATCCCAATTACTTATCCAATTCCAATAAATAATGGTTCAAACATGCTAAAGTATGAGTTCAAAGACTAAAATTACCTGTTTCTAATTCTTGTCTTCTTCTATATTTCTTAACTAAAAAGCAATAAATGGTTAAAGACGTGTTAGATTCTGAATATTGTCGTCATACTGTCATTTTTAACTGAAGTAACATAAAATGAAACAGGAAAGAGGGGCATCTGATTTGATTCTGAGTTCAAGTGCCACTTGCTAATTAAGGTGACGTAATCTCCATAACGCCGATTCCATGTATCTCCAATGACAAAAATGGTGTATAATTCACTTGTAAATGGTCGCGACGAAATGAGAAAAAAAATAAGAATTTAATTATATTGGTGTAATTTTAATAATTATTATATTATTTTAATAATTTAATATAAAATATGATTTTAATTAATTCATTGAATTATATTTATATATTATTAATATTATCTCTATTCAAGTTTGTCAAAATTATATATATATATATATATATATATATATATATATATATATATATATAATTTTTCGTGTGTGTATTTCTCTCTCAAAATGTCGTACATTAAAATTTCACTATAATTTCTCTTTGATTCTTACCATCCATTCTGGAAATCAATTGTGTTAGTTTAGGCTTTTGGAATTATTTTGTCTTCTAATAATAACGTAATATACTACTATATAGCATTAACTTTTAAAGAATATACCATACCTACCCCACCACCTCCAAACCTTATATAAAGGTCTCTCCTCTTACTCCTGATTCTCACACCCCAATTTTCTTGTTCCCTCCCTTCTCTTCCTCTGGTCCCCTCTCACTTTGTACTTGGAGGAGTGTTTTGGGGAGAAAAAAAAAAAAAGACACCCACTATTTCAATAATTTTTGTTTCTCTTTATCACATACCTCAAACCACACGCAAACAAGAAAGAGGAAAAAAAAAAACGTTTAAGATGGTTGCGGAGGAGAAATCCCAAAAGACATACCCGCCAACTGCTGAGGTACGAACAAACGAGACCTTACATACATCCTTTCAGAACCTTCCACCCTCGTCCATGATTTTCACTCTTAATCTCACTTGTTTATCACTTATACTATAGTTCATATTATTTTATATCAACATATTATAGTTGCGACCATATCAATATTAATGCACCAGATTCTATCAAATATATTATCGTCTATATTGTAATATAAGCACATTCATTTATACAATAACATTAACTATTTTCATTGTGTTTAATTTGTTTGCTATAGGTAGTGGATGAGCTTAAGAGAATGGGGGACATAGGAGTTCCAATAGCAGCCATGAGCCTTGTGGGATACATAAAAAACATGGTCTTAGTTGTGTGCATGGGAAGGTTGGGAAGCCTTGAGCTAGCAGGTGGTGCTTTGGCCATAGGCTTCACCAACATAACCGGTTTCTCAGTCCTCTCAGGTTTAGCCATGGGAATGGAACCTCTTTGCACTCAAGCCTTCGGTTCAAGAAACTTCTCTTTGGTCTCTCTCACTCTACAAAGGACAATTATCATGTTATTGGTAGCTTCACTACCCATTTCTCTCTTGTGGCTCAAGCTCGAGCCACTCATGTTATGGCTTCACCAAAACCCTGAGATAACCAAAGTGGCAAGTGTTTATTGCTTCTTCTCAATCCCTGACCTAATTGCTAACAGCCTCCTTCACCCGATTCGAATCTATTTACGTAGCAAAGGGACAACTTGGCCTCTATTGTGGTGCACTTTGCTTTCCATTCTCATACACATCCCCATCGTGGCTTTTTTGACCTTCAAACTCCACCTTGGTGTGCCCGGGATTGCTATGTCAGCTTTTGTTGCCAACTTCAACACCCTTTTCTTCCTCCTATCATACATGCTCTACATGCGCGTCTCTAAGGGGTCACTTTCCATGCCTTTACTAATATCATCTCGTCCCTTGTCGTCGTCACCACGACAACATCATCACCAAGACCAAACCTCATTAAAAACAACAACAACACTAGGAAAAGAGTGGGGCATGCTAATTAGGTTTTCCATTCAGAGTTGCTTAGGGGTGTGCTTGGAGTGGTGGTGGTACGAGTTCATGACGATTCTCGCGGGCTACCTGCATAACCCGCGAGTTGCTTTAGCCACTGCTGGCATAGTGATACAAACAACATCTCTCATGTACACTTTACCAACGGCACTGAGTGCTTCAGTGTCAACTAGGGTTGGGAACGAGCTTGGGGCAGGTCAACCTGAGAGGGCAAGGTTGTCAACAATTGTGGCAATAGGAATGTCACTTGCAAGTTCAATATTAGGGTTGTTGTGGACCACAATAGGGAGAAATAGATGGGGGAGGGTGTTCACAAGTGATAGTGAGGTGTTGGAACTAACCATGAGTGTGTTGCCCATAATTGGGGTTTGTGAGTTAGCAAATTGCCCTCAAACCACAAGCTGTGGAATCCTTAGAGGGAGTGCTAGGCCTGGTGTTGGGGCAGGGATAAATTTCTACTCATTTTACCTTGTGGGGGCACCAGTGGCCATAGTGATGGCATTTGTTTGGAAACTAGGGTTGGTGGGGCTTTGCTATGGCTTATTGGCAGCACAGATAGCATGCGCGGTCTCTATTCTAGTTGTGGTATACAACACAGATTGGGAAAGGGAGTCTTTGAAGGCAAAAAGCTTGGTGGGAATTTATAAGAGTTCATGTGATGATCAACATCATGGAGACCAAACAGTCAAATGTGAAGAAGGTGTTGTCTTTCTCAATGAGAAAGAATAGCGACCCAAAAAAAGTGATGCCTACACATATATACATATACCGAAAATCGTGGCACTAGTGGAAGAGACAGATCTAGACGATAAGGATCTCTCATTACTACACTTGATTAATTATTTTTATTTGTGATTATGCTTTTTGTATATGCTTTTGCATAACTCATATTTTCTTGTAGTTTTTTTCCTTGCTGATCGATGATTACATGCAAGGTCTGGTAACTCTACCTCTAGCTATAGTGGTTGGTAATGTTGTCTTCAAATTGTAATAGTACTAGGGTTGTCTGATTACTGATGATTAGTATTAGATATATAATTCATGTAATTGAATTTTTCTTCCAATCGTATTTGTACTAGTAAACATAATGATCAATTTGTATTGTAACCAGAAGTTACTGGCGTATAAATTGGAAACACTGTGCACGTTTTATACATTATACATTTGTCACCGGTAAATAAAAAAATTATAACGGCGATTGTTCTAATTAATAGTCTTATATATATTTACCACAAATTAATTTCTTATTCCAAAATATGATTCATATAAAATCATAAGAGATAGCTATCACAATCAGTTATATATAAATAGTTAGTTTATCTACATTATTATTTTGTGTCGCAATGATTACAGACATATTATCATTGTCAACTCAAACATTCATTAAATACGTCACTCATGTAAAATATCTTGAGCTCAGGTGTTGGAATCAATAAAAGAGAAGGCAATTAAATATTGTAAAATTAAATAAATTTTTTATAGTTGAAAGTCTGCATACATCTTAAAAATAAGATACCATGCATAAATGTTGAATATGCGATAAGCATTATACGAAATGTTAAATTTGGACCTCGTTGAAAACGAGTAGGATATACGTGGCTTGTTGGGGCTGGATAGTCTATTTTATGAAGGTTTAATAGCATGTGCTTGCATGTGTTATAGCTCGGACGAAGTATATACGCATGTGGAGGACACATGTCAAGGAATAATATTACGGTACTTTCATTTATGAACAAACGAAAAATCGTTGTCCTATGTCATTTATGTGTACTTTAAGAGAGGTATTATATTTTCTTTTGTTTTCTGAAGACCTAGCTACCTAAGCCACAACGAATGGGTAGTGAAGGATGTGTGAATTGTGGGTCGTTTTTTATAATATCCACAAAAAAATTGAAAGTATAAATTTCGTCTATACGTTATATGACAAAAATTTATAGGAGAAAAAAAAAAGTAACAAATATTCTTTAATCTAACTCCCTAATGTAATGACATGTCTCCTCTTCCCCACCAATATCACTTCCATTTGAATAGACAGGACATTAGACATGCGAACAAGTTTGGCAGAAATGTACCAAGTTGTAAGCAACCGGAATATTCTCGAATAACTACCTATCAGTGTATAGTATTAGTTGTATTATATTAATTAACTTATGGATCAATTAGTAAATGTTACTCTTTTTCTTTGTTTAGGAATAAATATATAAAGAAGGGCCAAAACAAAATAAAGAAAGTATTTGATGGAAGGATAATTAATCTATAATTCAGCTACTAATAGCCCCACTCTTAGGACAGCCGAAAGCAGGGGCAACTTTTTGTTACTTGTCAAGGGTAACCTAACTGGCTAACTGCCACCTATTTTATGTCCCACCCAAAAATAAAATAAAAAAGCTTCTGGGATAGATGAGAGCACTTTCCTTGATTAGTTGCTACTCAACTGATATTTGGACAGAATAATGATCATGAACGCATAAAGTTATTGGATAAGTCGGTCCAACATTCCTGCTTAGAAGAAAAGTCCAACAAAATAAGAACGGAGAGAAGGGTTTGTGCAAAGTGTAAACACCAAACAACATATTGAAGACTTGTATATAGAGAGGTATTTTTTTTTATCTATATATAATTGTATGGTGACGCAGCATAAGAGTTAGCAAGAGATGGATTGGGACAGGATTGTCTTTGTTCCTAACTTATCCCAAAGCTTGATTAATTATTTAATTGAACCCTAATCCAACCTAAAAAATCCGTAATATGTGAAACAAGATAAGATCGGCATGACCTTTTAACATGAATATTAACATTGTGTATAATTAAATGGTAGAATAAAAGAAATCTAAATTTAAATTAAAGTATATATTTTTTTTAAAAATAATATTATTAAAAATAATATCAGGTTAAATAAAATGTTATATATAAAATAAAAAAATTATTCTTAATACATAATTATTTAAAAATAATATATATTTTTTAAAAATGTAGGAAAATAATTTTGGTTGAAATTAAATGATCCAAAACATAACTCAAATTCATTCTAAAAAAAAAACATTGATATAATTTTAAAACTCAAATTTATCTAAATCAATTTTAAAATAGGCTGATTTAATGGATTGGATCGAGTCATGCCGACCTCAAACACAATGTATGAGCATTAAAGTATTTTCTTTTACCATTTTGAGTTTTTTTCCAAATAAAATATCAAAATGGGTGATCAAACAAACTATTTACTTATTAAGGGTTGCTTTTGCAAGCGTAATAATATTTTAAATCGATTATTTTTACAATAAATATAAAAAAGTATTTTTTTTACATCAATGTAAAAAAGCATTCTTTTACATTGGTTGTAAAAATAACCAATGTATAAGATCATTGTACCACACTTGATGATGTTTCCTATATTGTACGTGACGAAAACAACACATGACAAGTGAATAGTTTGCTTGACCACCTATTTTGATATTTTATTTGGGAAAAACCCAAAATGGTAAAAAAATGTCATATATGAGCATTAAAGGACACTATGTAGTCTGGATCGAGGCACCAAGCATACAATTTCATTTTCTTAAAATAAGTCCTTGTTATTGAAGTAAAGCTAAATGTACAACTAATCCTGCAAAGTACTTGATAAAAATTTAGTATTCAACAAGTTTGGATATATTCAAACTTATGTGACCTTTTCAAATAAGTATTTAATGCTCAACTTACAAAAGAAGGAATGTTATTAAGTTTATCCAAATTTTGGCTAGGAGAAGTAGCAGCGGATGACAACTATTACTAATAAAGAAATGTTAATTAGAAACACATGTGTTAATACTTTGATTATACTAAAAAAGAGACTTCATGGTAGTTTTTATTATTCTTAATAATTTATGCCAGCTTCAATTAGTTATAGTTTTTGGATTTAAAAAACAAAACTGGCTAAAGTCATGATCAATTAGGAGATATTCGAGCTCACTAGTACAGCGATCATCATTTGATAATGAGCTTTGAAAACTCAGCATTGATGTAAGGATGACAATGTTGGGCTTAACCATTAGGCCCGTGATGAGTGGTATCTTAAGTTAATATATATACTCGCGGCAATGTCTCCTATGTTGTCACTATTTTGATCGCTTGCTCAATCAACTTGTCTTATTGATAGCTGAGAGTAAAAGTGTGATCAAATAGAGAAAGATTTTGAGAATTGATTTGCAATTTTAGATTTAAATATATTTTTTTCATGTAATTTAATATTTTTTTTCATTTTTATCCTTATAAAACAAATATTCATTTTAGTCATTGTAAAATATGTTTATTTTATTTTTTGTCCTTAAAACATTTTAAATAACACTTTCAACACTAAAAGAGTATTTTGAACAATGAAAAAAAATATTATATAAAATACTTTAAGGACGATAAGCAAAACAAATACATTCTGCAAAGACTAAAATGAAAAAAATAATATATAAGGATGAAAATAAAATAAAAAACATTAAATTGTAAGGACGAAAAAAGTATTTAAGTCACATTTTTAAGATGATTTGTTGCAAAACAAATTGATAAAATGGTAATTGTGTAGTTTTGTAGATGATTTTTGGCCTTGTTTTAATGTAATTTATTTCATTTTATTGGCAAAACTCATAGGATTCTATTAAAGTGTGATACAAATGGGGAAAGAGTGATAGAATGTGAAAATTCAGCATAAAAAGGGCTGAAAAAGGGTCAAAAGAGCACACCATGCTAAATCTGAAACACGCCCATGTTGAGTCCAAAACACCTATGCTCAAAAGAGTGCTCTAATGAAGAGAATAACCATACTCTTTTCAACACGATCGTGCTCATCCAAGAACACTTTCAAAACCCCAACCCCTCATGATGGTTGTTCTCCAATTTTCATAAAAAGGCAATCAACGTCATTATTTTTCAAGAACGGTTGTGCTCCCTTCCATGTCAGAAGCTTCACATTTTAATTATAAATAGGAAGGAAAAAAAAGGGGGAAAAATATCTTTTTCTTTGTGTACGAAATTTGACTCGATGAATGACTTAGGCACAATGTGAGAGCTCTTTTGGATTGGGAAGAATGCGAGAAAGATAATGGGAGCTTCTGATTGTAATTTTTCTAATTTCATGGTCTTTCTCATCTATCTGAGGTTATTGTTCTGCTTGTTTGTGTGTCCATGACTGGCTATATCCCTCTTTTCTAGGGTTATGATTTAATCTGCAGATGAATCCTAATTTACTTAATTGAAATTGTCTTTATTAAGTCAATTTTGTTGTTCTATCATGCTTAATTTCTTATAAGAATTTATCAATCTATATTATAGTTATTTGTGCATTTCTGATCAATTTCGTACGAATAATGGAATTATAGAACAATTGAATCCTAGAATGACGATGACCAAACACATTTTAGGGATTTCTAATTGTCATTCTCTATGCACTAAATTAAGAGAAAGCCTGTTGGAGGTCAAAACCTTTTAACAACCTTAAAAGAAGTAGGTTAATTGATAAACATTGAGAATTCAATTTATAATTGGGGGGAATTCAATGACAAGATTTAATCATAGCTCTAGGGCTTTTTATCTGATAAGTTCATTGTGTTGTCTCTTATTGCTTCAGAGTACTATTTTCTGACAATGTAATTGAACACATTTCTCAATTATTGATTAAAACCAAATTGTTTAGTGTATTACAAATTAAATTATTGGGGGGAAGATAACTAGTCCTATGGGTACCACATCTGGACTTAGATTCACTGTTACTACACGTAGGTACGCTTACCATAAGCGAACATATTTTTATGCATCAAGTTTTTGGATAATATGTTTGTGTTGTTTATTTTTTATTTTTTATTTTTTATTTTTTATATTTATTTTGTTCTATTTTATCTCAGTTTAAATTGTGAATTTTTATTGGAATTTAATATAATGTCAATTGTGTTTGTTATCCTTCTTTTTGTGTTGATAGTTTATGCTAACTCGATCTCATAAGAGTGAAATTCCTGAGCATAATCTTGTGATCAAAATAGCTTGTTGCAGGAACAACGCTAACACAAGGAGAAGAAGGATGGCTGATGTAAATGACGGAAATTGTGCTAATGGAGGGAAGGAAGGCAATGTGGTTAACCCACCGGAGCGCACCTTGCAGGACTATCTCACCCCATGGTGGGAATCACTACCAGTATTGTGCTCCCTAACTTAGGGGACCAAAACTGAGAGTTGAGGCATGGATTGATCAACATGATTGAGAGAATGCAGTTGCATGGCTTGTCATTTGAAGATCTTGTTCTTCATCTGAAGAAATTCCTGAGGCTCAAACACAATAAAGAGCCCAACTACAACTCGAGACTACATCAGTTTGCCTACTTTTTTGTTAGGGAAAAGCTTAAGACCGGCATTTGGACTTACCAAACTGGAGCATTACCACCTAGGACTAGTGTTCAATGCAATTCTTGCAAAAATTCTTCCCAGTGGCAAAGTTTATGCAGCTGATCAAAGGAATTTGAAATTTTACCCAATATGAGCAAGAGTCCTTATCTGAAGCTTGTGAATGGTTTAAAGGCTTGCAAATGAATTGTTCGCACCATGGCTACTCATCACAAAGGCTAGTCCACATTTTCTATGGAGGGCTATCACAACATAACAAGACCTGCCTCGATGTTGCTGCAAAGGAAAACCTCATGCATAAATTAACCAATGCAACAGTAGAAATTATTGAGGCCATGGTTTCAAATGCCTATAACGGTATTGGAGATACGAGGATTCTCAAGAGGCCAACTGGAGTGCACTTGGTGGAAGCCAGTTCATCTAGCATAGCTATTCATCAAAAGTTGGATGTTCTAGCTAAGCAAATGGAGACCTTGACGAAGGCACAAATTTAGATGATGACACCTGCTCCATACCCCTTATTTGTAACCAATGTAGGGAGATAGGTCATACAGGAGGAGATTGCCCATTTGTCAAGGAAATGGAGGAAGTGCATTATGTAGGACACTCCAATAAAACGGTTATTATCCTTACTCCAACACTTTCAATTCAGGACGGAAGGATCATCCTAACATTTCCTAGGGAGAGCACAAATATCATGATCATGGCTTTATTTTGAAAAAAATTATGTGTCTTATATCTATGTAATATTATATTGTATTTGCTCATTTTTCTTTAATTAGGTATTGGAGCAAATATTATATGACTTTGGATCAAATTATGTGTGCTTTTCAAGCATCAATTTTCGTAAAAAAAAAAAAAGGACCCATAAGCATAGGGTTTTATAGAGCAAGATTATACATTTTTTAATAGTAGAGCAAGCTTATACAAATTCAGGAAATAATTTTGGGTATTATTGCTAAGTATATAGGGGGAATTTTGAAAAAATACAAGGTAGGTAGGGTATGTATGAGCTACAAATTTTGGAGCTCAAATTCCAACATTTTTTGTAGATAAAAGTTAGGGATTTTATGTTAGATGAATTAGGAAACATATACAGATCAAAACTCATTCCATGATTACACAAAAAATATGCTTAATTGGTGCCAAGATTTGTGACACTCTCTATCCCGACATAGATATAATTAAGAAAAAGATATAAAAATATGGAATTTTATTAAATCAATTTTATTCAAATCGCTTAAACAAATTCAAGTGGATAAAAGGGTCACATTCGCTTCACTGTTACCAATAAAACTTATTAAAAGCATCTCCGACTCAAAACAAGGTCATCCAAGTTTACAAAAGAACTCAAATTAAGCAGCGGAATAAAATAAAGTAAAATACATGTCCGAAACATCATGCAATTAAAATAGAAACCCATGCCCCAATGTCACATCCTATCAGAGCATTATGTCCTAGCACCCTCTAGCATGAGGTTCTTTATAGTCATTCACCTAGTTGTCTGCTCCCACGAACACAAGGTTCGAGATCATCACAGGATACAAAAACAAACATCACATAGGGAGTGAGTTATCACATTTCTAACTAATAGAGAGAAACGAGACAACATAGATATACATATCATATAAATGAAATACAACTTACTTAAACACAGTTCACGTCATTCCCTCACTTATCGCATAACATCACATCTCAACACTACACGTCTTACACATTTTCACATCATTCACGTACTTAAGGATTGAAACACAATATCACTCAACCAATCAATATTGATCAATACAAAAGCATTATGCAACGAATATACTAAGACTCAATCCTATATGCAATGTGATACCATGTCAGTAAAAAATCTCGTCGGGCACCCAAGAGTACATGACAAGACAAACCATACACTGGTAAGTTGGGTCACTCTCGCTAGGTAAAATCATAGAGAGACCAGTTAGGGTCACTCTGTTTTGCGATAATACTCCAACCATATGGGATCAGCATAGACTTCAAGGAACATTCAAACCGAGTGTATTTACCCCCAAGGCCTACACTCCGAAGAGTTCGTCAGTGTCTCTCCCTCCTGATCTAGGTCTAACCTAAGAAACATTTTAGCACACAGACTCTATCTATAAACTGTACAAAATACACAACTCCTCAATTGTTCTCTAAATAATTTTAACTCGTCGCGCCTCAAAGTGATTAAACTCATCATGTTTCCATAGTGGATCCCATCACAATACTCGTCTTGCATTAACTCGTCGCCCTTAAAGGGTCTTACAGTCGTGTGATTATACAATTCATAGCTCATAACTCAATGCACATAACATCTCAATACACATGTGTAATCTCACAATTTAACACATACTCAACTTGTCACTTACACATAGTTTATCACACTTTCATAATCCCAAGACAACATGTTATCACGCCTCATGTATTATATATATGTCACACAATAATAATATTAATATATTATGTTCATATGATTAAAGTCCTTAAACAATTTCACATAATCATATCAAATAGTTACAATACTTTCAACCTATTATTTATTCTATTTTTTCTTATTTAATTTTTTTTGTAAATAGGAACTCTATTTTACTCTCTAACAAATGAATAAATAAAGCATACTTTTTATTTTCTAAGAACATATATTTATTTTATCTACCTTAAAAACATTATTTTAATTAATAAAATTATTTCTCCTTATTTATTTAATTACAAAAATCTCATTATTTTTTTAAAACTCTATTTATTTTTAAATAAAATCATTTTTAATTTATTTCATGAAAAACAGGATGTTACAATCTACACGTAAACTGATTTGGATAGCAAGTTGACCTAATTGGAGGTAGAAGATGAAGTTCCCAACTTAAATAATTATGACACCCACATATATTATACACATATTTGACACCTTTATTTTTCCTCTATCTTTCTCTTCCAATCAAATCATATCATCTATCATACATATAATTTTCTCTCTTTCTCTCTCAAGGTGTCAACTAGCATATGAGTGTCTATGCAACTTTATCCATCTTCAAGTTAGGAGATGGAATTCTATTAATTAGAAAAACAATAGTGGAAACACAATCTCCCCAAAACTGGATTGGTATTGGATTGAAACAAAAGTGAATAGGCCACATTTAAAAGATGTAGGTGCCTCTTTTCAACCACTAAATTCTGCTAAGTCAATATGGGCATGCAAATTGATGAAAATCACTATGATCCTGCAAAAATTCAACAAGAGCCAACTCTTTCATATTGTTAGATGGTAAATCTAATGCCTTTGATATGTTTGTCAAATTGTGTCTTGACAAATGTAAACTATTGTTTAATCTTTTGAGTGACCTTAGTTTTTTTTTCAACAAATACAACCAAGTGAACCTACTAGAGTCATCAACTATGGGTAAAAAAATAACTTTTGCCATCATGAGTATTTGAATGGAACCCAAATATCACAATGGATGAGATCACACAGATTCATGGATTATTGATTATTAGAATCCAATGGCAATCTACGAAATTTGACTAAAGGATAGATAGAACAAGTATATGAATTAAAATTAGAAGGAAGAGAAAAATGTTCTACAATATATTACTTAGAATCTTTAGTACATGATATGAAAAATGGCCTAATCTAGCATGCCATATAATATTATACTAGTTAGTTAGTGTTAACTATAAAGGCCCTAAGAGAATGAGAGAGTTTGGGAACTCTACGTGAGGAGTTTTTTATGTCATTTTTTGCTTCGTCATCCTTTCTTTATGCTTTTTAGTATATCTTCATAATTTTTGCATTGCATTAAATATATTTTTTTTTATCAAAAATAGTATGATATATTGTTTGTTTAATAATTTTTTGAGTGAAATTAAATAATTTTTTTTTGGAGAATCTACTTTTGGACTTCTTTTTTGTCTACTTCACTCTCCTTAGACTTAGAAATACAATAGCATTTCGAGAATTGCTTTCAAACAGAATAAAGTTTATAAGAGAAAGGGATTTTTTTTGGGGAGGGGGGGATGAACTAACAAAATGATCGAAAGAACAAGGAAATAAAGAACAACTAGGTTGATTACTTAGCCCATTTTTTTGGTAGGAAAAACATTTTATTAGATAAATCCATAACACAAGGTGTGTATAGATAATTTACAACAGATTAAGGGAAATTGAAACTAAAGTTATATTGATCATAAGGATACAGTATTGCCTACCAAGAAATATTCCTTCGCCCAAATAGGTACACCTTCAAGACTATATGTGTATGAGCCTTCCTGAAATAAAAGCATAACTACACAGACCAACATCAATCAGGCACAATCCAGCCCCTTCTAATATTTATGACCTTCCTACCTACATGCAAACTTTAAAAAACAAGTGACTAGCCCTTTGGTTGTGTCTTGCTTCGATGCTAATCCTTGGTTGTGAAGACCATTCATAAGAAGATGCATTAAAGCCATTTAACTTTGCTCTAAGCCAATTCCAAGATAGCACAAAAATCCTATCAACCACAGTTTGCACACAAGGTTCAGCATTCTTGAAGATGATTTCTTTTTTGTGTGGGCAAATGCACCACACAATTGCTAACTATACCATACACCATATATTTTAGCTACTCGAATTTGGAAAAAAATGCACCATGTTGTTGGAAGTGATCTTGTGAGTCCTATGACAAAGTTGTGTAGTAGTCCACCCAATCATAGATACTCGTCCATACTTTGTAAGATAAATTACAAGTAAACATAAGATGACCCGATGTTTCCTATGATGAAATGCAAAATGGGCACATACCTTTTGTAACATAAATATCCTTTTTTAGCAAATTAGCCCCTATTTGGATTTTTTTCAAGAGGAGTCTTCAAGCGAAAGTTAAGACTTTTGATGGCACTAATAGTTTCTAGAGAGAACACCATATTTTAGAATCTTATGGATGAGTTCCAGCATCATTTTGTTGATGAAGAAAGTCATATACTTGCTTAACTTTATATCCCAGTAAATTCATCTTCCAAAGTCATCCATCTCTTTCATGATCCTTCATTTTTAGTTCACCAATGCATGCTAGCAACAATCCCAAAACTTCCTCCTCCCAACTAAATCGCCCCATCCTCCACTTAAACCGCTAACACCACCTATCCTACCACCCTCCTAGACACCTATGTCTTTGATTGTAGCCATTTTTGTGTGGAATTCAAAAAAATTCCAGGGAATTCCTTACATAACCTTCCTTTTCCGCACAAAGCATCCTCCCAAAATAAGATATCAGCTTCATCCGCTAACTTTTGAGCCACATCTCTATGAAACCATCCCCCTTTATCTCCCATACACACACTCTACAAACATCCCTCCACCACAAGGAACTATCCACACTTTCATTCTCAACAAGAGTCCTATTGGCTTTTTTGTACTTGGCCATGTTGACTTTGGCCCACAAACTACAAGGCTCCATAAGTAATCTCCAACCCCACTTTCCTACGAGAGCTCTATTAAATGATTCTTCCTACTTGCTTCTTAGGTAAACATATTGTTTCCCACTTTACCCAAGCTAGCTTCCTCCCTTCCGCTCCACCCACCCCCAAAGAAAATTTCTTTGCAAGCTCACAATGGTATTGCGTACTTGCATGGGAATTTAAAAAAAAACATAAAAAGTACAAGAGAATAGATGAGAGAACCAACTTTAGCAAACAAACTATTTCTCCAAAAGATAAATGTTTATTACCCCATGAATTGCGCTTCCCCTTCAACTTCCTTATCATTGGCTCCCACACCTCTACTATTCTACGATTAGCACCCACCGGCAAGCCAAGATAAGTAAACGGTATCAACATTGTTTTGAAATTAAGAATTTCTACATATATTCTCAATCAATTTTCCTCGACCTCCACACCTCCCAACTTACTCTTGAAAAAGTTGACTTTCATCCCCCGCCATTATCTCAAAGTACCTTAGTATACTTTTCAAAGTGAGAACATTTCCGACCAATGTAACACCAAAAAACAAAGTATCATCTGTAAATTGCAACAAAACAACTTTCATAGAACCATCACCCACCTCCATAAGTACAAAAAGATTATTCATCACTGCTTCCCTTATGAGGCCTCATAGTCCTTCCGCCACAATGAGAAAAAGGAATGGTGTTAAAGGATCACCTTGTCATAGACCTTTCTCCACTTGGAACTTAGATGTCGGGCTTCTGTTCACTAAAATTGAGTTAGTAGATGACTCCAAGCAACATTTGATCTACAACATTCACTTCTCACAAGAACACAACATTCTCATCATATAGTACAAAAATTCCTATCTAACGGAATCATATGTATTTTCAAAGTTTACTTTGAATACCATCAACTGGTTTTTTTTTCCTCTAAGCCTCATCAATGGTTTCATTAGTAATGACCATTCCATCTAACATCCCCCCACCACAAAAGTGGATTAAGCTTGTTTAGAACTTTGGACAATCTTTTCTATATTTCTTTGGCAATGATCTTATAAATACATCCTATAAGGGAAATTGGCCTATATTCCCCAAGGCCTTGTGGGTTGTCAACTTTCCGAATCAAAGCAATGAAAGATGCATTAACACCTCTAGGAAGTTTCCCACAAGAGTGAAAGTCATGCATCATAGCAACAATGTCTCCTTTTAGTAAATCCCAGAAGTGTTTGATGAATGAGAAATTATAACCATTTGGGATGGGACTCTTGTCACCTTCACAATCCCACATAACTAACTTTATTTCCTCTTCATAAAAAGGTACTACAAGCTTGTGTCTCTCCTCCCGCCCCATACTAGCAAATCGAACACCATCCAACTATAGGGAAATGTCACCATGCTCTTTAAACCTCTCCATAATAAATGCCTTCACTACTTCCTTCACTACCATGGGATCATCAACCCATCTCCTTTCTTTTACAATACCTTGAATATTATTACTCCTCCTCCATTTCACCACTTTATGGAAATAACAAGTGCTGTCACCTCCTTCCTTTAGCCATCTTGCTCTAGAAGAATTTTGAAGGAGAAGGGATTCCTGCCTCTTAGATACCTTCCAAAACTCTTCCATAAGATTCTTTCTATGTTCTTCCTCTTCAAGAGACAATGAACCCGTATTGCCTTTAATATCAAGCTCCTTGATCTCCTTAGACAACTTACCACACAAGGCATCCAAGTTGCCAAAGACTTCCGAATCCCACATTTTTAATTCTTATTTTTTTACAACTTTCAGTTTTCCCTTCAATTTGAATGCCCCCCATCCATAAATATGTGTATTACCATAAACTTGATGAACAAATTTAGTGAAATCCCTTTCCTTGAGTCGTGCATTGAGAACCTTAAAAGGTTTAGGGCCCCAATTAATGATTTTGTGTTTTAGAACCAAGGGACAAAGGCCAGATATATCCCTATTAAGGATAAATTGTGAGGATGACGGCCATAAGTCAAGCCAACTCGACAAGACAACCATTCTATCCAATATACTCCTTGCTAGCCCACCCGCTTTGTACCATGTAAACTTTCTACCAATCATTGGGATGTCCCCAAGCTCCATTGTATCTAAGAAAGTGTTGAATTCCTCCGTCTCCCTTGAGCACCCTACCCTTTGCCCTACAATACCCCTCCTTTCCTCCAAACTCCTTACAACATTAAAGTCACCCACCATACACCAAATGTTGTCATTGTATGATCCTTTTTGTCTCAAAAGTTCCTCCCAAAGCCTCATATTTTCCACAAGATCACACGTAGGGTATACATTGACAATAATTAAAGCACGACCACCCTTCTCAAGCTTGTCACTTCTATGGCTTCTATTTATTGTGTAGTTATAACGTGGAACATTTGGAGAACCCAGCTAACAAAGTTTTAGTTCCCTACGAATTCTATTATTCCTTCACTAACACTTTCTGGTTTTCTTCTTCCCCACTCGTCTGCCTTCTACGAATGGCTTTGCATCTCCATCTTTTCTAACTCGATGGTGCATTTCACCGCTATCTATCAAGTCAACAACGTCTAGCTGATCGTCTAAAGCTTTTCAACGGACCCATTCATGGGCTAAGTAAGACAAAAGGCACTTTCTGATTTTGTACCAGATTGCTTCCATTGAAAAGCTTCATACGATCCATACTAGAGGTACCCAACTTTGGCCATATGGTCCAATATTACAAAACAAGAGAAAGGGATTTATAAGTTTATTTCTCAGAACTGAAGAAATTAGAGTTAAACGACTATTTAGTAACTGAGATATGTTGATGACAATTACTCTAACACAATTTTTGAATATATTTTCTTCTATTGTTGAAATTTATTAAAAATTATAAAAATTTGTAAATATTATTGCATCTTAATTAATATTTTTTATAATTTTATAATTTTTAATATGTTTTAACTAACTAATAAAAAAGAATGTATTTAAAATAAAACTACCATGTTAGAAAATACTTATATTACTATCAGTTTTCATAATTTTAAAATTGAACATTTGAACATTCCCCACACATGCAGCAGTTGCCCAATTTATTGCACTATGAATTTTTGCTGCCTAATTTATTGCAGCAGCTGGCTGATTATAGTATAAACGTTAAATTTTAATTTTAATTTTTTATTTTTAAATGGTATAAAATAAAATTAAAAAATTTATATATAAAATATTTTTTTAATTTATAAATTTTTGTAATTTAAAATAAATTAATAATTTTTAACTAATTATACCTATAAAATATAGTATTTATAAAATTGAATAAATAAAATATCTTAGTGATATATTATCATATTTTTTAATAAAAATTATGATTTCAACTCTTATATAATTTTTTTATTTTTTATTTTATTTAATCTCTTGTCATAATGTCACATTACTAATTCATCATAATCAATATATATCAAAGTCAATATTTAATTTTAAATGATCAAAATTAAAATTATTTATTTTAAAAACAAAAAGAATTAAATATTTTAATTTTAAAATAAAAAGATTAAAATTATAAATTTAAAATTATAAAAAGAATAAAATTACAATTTAACTTAATTGGTCCCGTCAAGTCTCAGTGCATGGGCGCTGTAGTAATACAAATCCGATATTGTACTACAAAATCATGCCACTGTTATTTTTGCCTCTCGGTAGTATAAAAATAAAGGGTGATAAAACAAGAGGAATTTAACCAAAATCAATTTCAAAATTTTGAGCAATTCTATTATATTCTTAATTACCAGTAGTACTCTTACGGTCTTACCCAACTAACGAATATAAATGCAATAAATTAAAAGAATCACCTGGCAGAAGTTCAGTCAGGCCCTCTCAATGCAGCAACTATTATATATATATATATATATATATATATATATATATATAAAGCGCTATATTATACTTCTATAAAAAATTGGAATTAAATTGTTTTCTTTGTTTTTCTTTACCTAGTCTACCAATCACTACTTATGCAAAAAGTATGATAATTAAGAACATTATTAATAGAGAAATTAGGCATTTGCTAAGCTAGTATATATCATGTGTGTATATACGTGCTAATAATTAAAATGTATTTAATTAATATTTTTTACAGCTTTAATTAATATATATGTTATTAACTCTTATTTAGCATATAGATAATTTTAAATTATTAGACAATGTCTAATTTCTTAAAAGCTAAAGATTTTTTCAAATTTCAAATCTATATAACAACTCCCTAGCTCTTTTCAAATTTGAAAAATATATAACAACTCCCTAGCTAAACTTGATCAATATATATCCTTCACAACATCCTATGAGAAAACAGAGGTATATCGGTGTATGATGCCATAATGCATAGTCATTAATTATTCCTCCATGGTCCAAGCATTACTTTGCCTCTTTGTAGGTATCATTGTTTCGGTGGACCACTTGACAGGTGGTTTATTATGAATCATTAATGATAGTCTTTAGATTAATTTCATGTTTATAGTGTTATGGTATACTTTTTCTGCATAATAATACTACCTATTCTCCCACAATTATCCCCAGCTACCATCATTCTCCGTCGTCAGAAACGATTTCTAACACGGCATTTCATTTTTTTAATCTTTTTCATTCCTCTCAAAACCAAAATACTTTAACAAACATTCTCCGTTTTTACCATTCTCATGAAAATGTCATCATTGGTGACAATGGAAGCAAGAAGAGCGAGGGAACTTAGTATGGATGTCACATGGGAGAAGATGTCGCTGAAACAAGCTTGAAATATATGACAGTTTCAATGCAACTGTAAGAACTCTAAAATACTATGGTTATAGATTGAGGAATCAAGAAAGAGGTACGTGAACCATAGTTATAGTGTGGTGGCAGAATGGTGAGGAATGAGAGGAAAGTTGACAGATTAGTCTTAGTTTTGCGGATAAGTTAATTATAAAATATTAGTTGTTAAATTTTACAATTTAATGTAAAATTGATCTTAAAAAATGTAATTATTGTTAAATTAATTTAAAAATATTATAATTTATCATCAAATTGTGAAGTTGGATAATTATGTTGAACTTTTTTATATTCGGAGATTAAATTCAAATTTTTTATCATTTAGAAATCAATTTATCACCACTTAACATCTTCAAAGATCAAAATAAATATTTATATATTAATTTATCAAAAATATTACTAACATTTAATTATATATCATGTAAAAATTAATAAAAATTATAATTGTTTTGAATCATCTAACAATTTCTGCCATTAGAGAGTGTATAAATAGAAAGAAACTAATTGATGTTAATAATTTTAGAGTGTACTGTAAAAAAAATGGGTAGAACCAGAAGAGAAATAAGGTGGAAGAAAAATTAGGTGTATATTAATAATTAATAACTGATAACAGCCCATCATTATATATTGGGTAAATTGGTTCTTGCCGTTGTAGACCATCAAAAGATTATGATGAGCAGTTATATTTATATGATTGCATATAAAAATAAATATTAAAAAGGAATATATATATATATAATAAGATACTTAATTAACATAATATAAAAATAATAAATATTAGTTTTAAAAAAATTATAATATGAATAATACAACTCATGCATTATTATTAAAGTATCCATTAGTAGAGTGGAAATGGAGTTAAAAGAAATTAAAAAGAATTAAGATAAAATTTTTGTATTAAAGTAAAGTATAAAAGTACTTATATTAAATTTTAAAATTTTTCTGTTATTTATTTTCTTTTTTCCGCACTACTGAACCCTTCTTCATTAATGAATAATTGATTGATAGATAGATGTATGCATCGGCCAAAAGTGTTGCCACAGGAACATTAACACTAGCCGACAAAACCAACAAAGTAATTGAAGCCAAAAATAACCAAAAAAAATTCAGAAAATGAAGAAATGGAAGCTGCAAAAGAGATACGTGGCAGTTGAATAGCAAAAGCAGTCAAATCATTGATCTTTGTTTTACTGCTCCATAGCTGTAGGGGACCCACCACATTGACCCTTCTCTATTTCTTTCTTTACTTCTCTTCTCTTTAGTTTCATTGTGTCTATTCCATTCCTTTCTTTTCACTTACCTAAACACCTTTTAACTTCTTGAGTGTAGAGACCAAAGAAAAGGGGAAAAAAAAGTGATAGAGTAAAACAAAGAATGAAAGATGGTGGGTTTGAGTGTGGTGTTAGAAGCACAGAAAGGCAGTGTTAGCAAGAAGACTCCACAAGTGATTAACAAAACAACGATGCTTAGTAGTTGCAGCAGCAGCAGCAACAACAAACACTCTTCTTCTTCTGCTGCTGCTGCAGTGAGTAGTGTTTCTCTTTCTCAGCACTCTCCTTTTCAGGAAGCAGCAAAGTTTCTAGACCAATGCTTTCTCTGCAGGAAGAGACTCTTGCCAGGGAAAGACATCTACATGTACAAGTGAGTCAATAGTCCTTGAACATTAAACCTAGCTAGCTATATATATTACATATATATATATATACACACACACACACATGCTTTGTTTGTTCTCTTTTTTCTGACACTTTCTCACTTTCCCTTCAAACCCAGATTTTGTTTTAGCCTACTTATATTAAAAATGCTATGTTAATAATGTTACCTATTATTCATTTCACTGTGGTTTTTTTCTGACAAGATATATATAAACTTTTATGGTTATTCATTGATATATATAGATTAAAGGTTTGTTTTTTGGGGTCTGTTTTGGAACATGAATGTGCATCTGAAGAGGGGACAGGGCTTTCTGTAGCGTGGAGTGCAGGTGCAAGCAGATTTTCATGGATGAGGAAGAGATTGTTAGTATCCAGAAAGACAAGTGTTGTTCTTTTACTTCTTCCTCAGCAACAAATTGACACGGTGGTTTTGCACTTTTGCTTATACATGATGAATGAAGTGATGACCTAGCCTAGAGTAGAAAGAAAAGAAGAAAATACTGGTTGACCAAAAATGGGGGAATTTTCATTTTTTCTTTTCTTGTGTTTTGTTTTCTAGCTACGTTCTCCGGTTTTACTTTTACCCCTGGTTTGGTTTATGTGTTATGTAATAACTTCAAAGTTTTTGTCCTTTTGCTTCCTAGTATGAAGCCAAAATGTCCTTTCAGCTTTTATTTTATGGGGCTCCATTCTCCAACCTCTTTGGTTGAAACCGTACGTGTGAATGTGTGATAATGCTTTTCCAATATATTATTGTTTTGTAGCTAGACACGCATGTATTAAAATGTTAATCAATATGTCTAGAGACAAGGAAATAGAAAAGGGGAGTGATGATAAATATAAAGCTTGTTATTATCATATTTTCACTTATTTTATTTTATTTCTCTCTTCATTTTTATTATATTATTTTTCATATTTGTTAGTTTTTTCATTATTTTTTATATCTCTTTTTATTTTCACTTATAAAAATGAGTTGTATGTGTAATTTTTTTTTCATAAATGTAATGAGATATGATGTGACAGAAATAAAAGAAAAGGAGAATGAAATGAATGTTCGTATATGATAATATGTATAGAGTGGTGGTTTTTGTATATCAACAATGATAATACCTCGATCAATATAAACACTCATTTACCACATTCCATTTCTCTTAATCATTCCCATCTTGTCACTCTCACGTTATATAACTCGTTAAATTAGATTATTGCTCCTCCTTGGTGTGTTTTTCTCTCTCGTGGTATAGATATAGACTAACACAAAACATTATTCTTTCATTATTACCCACAAACCGGAGGCAGAAGCCTGACCCCTTATTTTTTGTCACGGTTAGAAGGGCATTTGTGACATGTTTTTTGCTTTGTTGGAATGTGATTTATGTCAACCATTTTGCCACCAGTTTAGGGCATAAGACTTGTGGCCGTGGTTTCTATTTATAATTGTTAAAATTTTGATAGGGTTGCGGTAGTGATGCTTGGTGGTTCCTAACTGCAAGCTGGTGCATAGTGACTTAGTGAGTACCTTGGTCCTGTGGTAATGAATTGCTGTGTTTGTTGTTAACCAAAATGACAATGGACACCACTTGTTATTATTGGTTGAGTTTTCTTTCCTGTAACTCGCATTTAGAGGAATTGTCGTACAAGATTCTGTTTGTGGTTGGCAATAGCACGTTTGATGTTTAATTTCCAGCTCTCAAAGGTGATATGAAGCATTTTTTTACATGCATGAATTCTAGGTATATGTATTTTTTTTTTTCTGAAGACTTTTTCATTTTTATGTTATATTTCAATGTGTATATGTGTCGGCTAGTGCCTAACCCTGAATGGCAAGTTTGCAATGACTTGTTTGCTAGTCCAATTAGCTTGCTTAAGTATGGCCAATACCATTTTGATACATTAATTTTGAATATTTGAAGCAACCGCGGGGACTTGAATGCGGAATATATATCTATGATGAATTATTTGTTGAAAAGTTGCCTAGCATTTTATAGGTTAGTAATTTTTACTCAATAATTTGTTTCAAATGAAATTATATATATATATAAAAGTAGAAGTGAGGGTAAACATATAATTTTAATTTTCCGGCTCTTTTTAAGGATAAAAGAGTATAATCTTTCATCCTAAAATGAATTATTTTCCCATTAATAATTTTAAATTTCTCCCTCTTTTTAAGGATAAAATGTAACGGTAGAAGTATTTTTTATATTATAATTATATATATATAAAAATATTATATTTTTAATTTAAAATGTGATATATAAAATTGAAATAAATAATAAGTTAAATAAATAAACATGATATGTAAAACTTTATATTTTTGTATTTTAAATTTCCAGTATAATTAAATAGATAATAATTATAAAAAAGAACATTTACAAGGAAAGAAATTATTTTATATTTAAAAATGGTAGACATTGGTCTTATTTTTCTATAAAAAAATTAATTAAAAATATATTATGATCGTTTGATTGAGTCAAAATATCTCAAAAATATATTTACGAATCAATAAAAGAATACCTTATTCAAAAAATATAAAAAATTACGGTTAAATTTATATATGCACTTGCTGCATATAACTAAATTTATAACATTTAATTTAATTTAATTGTAAAAATCCTACAAATCATATTCACACATTTAATACTAATTGGTTGCCAAATTAAATGTTGTTAATAAATATAGTTGAACAGAATAAAATATATTAGTTACGTTAAAAAAATAATTTATTACATCTAATTACCCGTTAAAGATTTTAAATTGATTATGTTAATTTTTTTAAGGAATTGATTAGTCTAATATAAAGATTTTAATATAACAATATACTATAATAAGTCTAATGTAAAGATTTTAATATAAATAACATTAATTTTGTGCACCAATAACAATTAATTTGAAATCAATTAAGTTTACTTTTAATGTCAATATGTAAATTTTGTCACAAGCATGATTAGTGGAATACATTAAGTGACATTAAATCGAAATTTGGAAATTTTTTAAAGATGCATTTTCTTCTATATAAACGTGAATGATCCTGATGTAGATTAAGATGGTACTCTTTAATAAGAAAATAATAATTTGTCCTTCATCAAAAGTAGGAATTTTCTCTTTTAATTATAAAAGTTGTTTAAACATATTCTTTTTATAGACCCAAAATTTCAAATGTGCACATAGTTTTATAACATATATACGAGATTTACTTTAATTATATGACAAAAAAATCAAATAAAAAATATCATATTCTTTATTAAACGTCTCTGTTTATTTTTATAGTTAAATAAAAAAATTAATCTAAATAAAAGCATTCAAATCTTTTGTTTAGCCCGTGTATCACACTAGTTAAAAAACAAGCATTTAGAAAAAGGTAAGTATATTATACTAACGTTGAATATATATACAGAATAAAAAAAATATTGAAAATATATAATTTTTCAACCTACGAGAAATTAATCATTCATTAAAGGTTAGAGTACCTTAATTTGTACTCTATTTTTAATTAATTTTTTCTTATAAAAAATCATTAAAGGTAGAGAACTACCATGACAGTCCTAATCTAATAGTCATTTTCATGTAATTAGAAAAAGAGGACAAGTAGTTGATTTCCTTCTGTTTTTAACTATATGAAGCCTTTGAAAGAATGCGATGTGTTGAAGTTGAAATATGCCAGCCATAGTTATGCATTGAACTCAAAAAAAAAAAACTATCAATATTTTTTGGTGGTATAATGTAAAGAAGAAATTTTTGTATCTAAAAGTAAACTATATATACTGTTTTCGATGTTTTGTACCAAATAGCTACTTTATCTCACATCAATGAATCCGAATATTGATCATTTTATGTGTGTACCTGCAATGGACAGACATAAGGCTATAGCAGGATTATAAATGTATGGAAATAAATATCGCTACTGTTTTAAAAATGAAAAAACTCAAATTGAATTATACATACACATTGTGGATTTTAGAAACGTTCTTTTATGGTAAGTATATAAATATTTGGTTGAAACTTCAAAGAAACATAAGTTTATATATAGTGACTTATAGTTTGAAAATTGAAATGCACTCACAGGGAGTTTAGAGATTCTTGTAAAATTTTGTGGTACTGAAATTGCTATCAAATGTAAGATATTTTTCCCCTTACTTTATTTTCGCAATTGTTGAGCACATTGTCTAGTCGAAAGAAATCCATGCACAAGTACATTTTAAGTTGCATTGAAGAAATCATTTATCATTGAAAGAAAGAAGAGGCAAGAATTCTTTGAGATTCATATTATCTGTCTTTTAAATAATATATTTTAAAAAATATTAATTAATTACTCAAATTATAATAATAAAATGATTTTTTTAGTAAAAGTGCATTCTTAATAAAAATTTAAAATATAATTGCTAATCAAAATTTAAATATTTAGGCGATATATCAATAAAAGAAATATTACTGAAAAATAATGAATACTTTATATTTGTTCAGTTAATAAATATTCAGAGACAAACTAAAACGCTTAAAAAGATATACAATATGAAATGGAGGGAATAAATACTTAATAAGAATATATCACATTCTTATTTGTAAATTCAATAATGAAATATATTGAAAAAATGAAAAGAATTTATTTAAATAATTTTTTTAATATTATTTTATAAAAAAATGTATAAAACAGCGATTTTTAAATTATATTACCTCCATTCCTATTTAATACTAATACAGTATAACCTGTTTATTATAAAAAGGAATGAAAATATATTATTTATGAGTCTGATTTTCTAAACGTGTAATAGATATATTAATATTTTATGTATGGCACCAACTGCAAAACGTAATGACCATGGAACATATATTTAACACGTACCAGGATACAAGAGGAAGTTATCCCTGCGCTTTTCAGAATTCTTATCTACAGTACACTCATTGGCTGTTCTTTCAGAACTCCCCTAGACAAACTCTTCATGAGTCTTGACAACTTCAAAAGAAAAAGGTAAAACCAAGAGCAATTAACCGATTAATGATATATTCACGTTTTAATTATAAAAAAAAGGTTTTTTTATGAAATAATATAAAAGTTACAGTAGCTTTTTTTAAGGTAAAGTTAACATGGTTAATAAATTTAATTTTGTTATTTTTTATAATTATACCAATTAGAATCTTTAAATTTCTGGTATGATTTGAATATCTTTATTGAGAAATATCAAGTCTCACATGGGCCGTCTCACTTTTTGAAATGTAATTTGTTGGATAACTTTACTTAATAGTTTTAAGATGAAATCTAACATATTATCAGAATTAACTCTGGGATCTCGTCTTTGCTTTCTGTCCCCACCCACCTAATAAACTCAATTTTATTATATTGTGAATATATATTTTATAAAATATATATTATCTGATTTGTATTATTATGTTACTAAAAATTGACAATTAGAATAATTACTTAAATTTAACATTATCGATGATATGTAAATTGAATGATAGTTGTTCAACGTGAGCCAGCAATTAAGAGTATTTAATTTAAGGTCAAGTTTGGAATTTTCGGTGGTTTTTCAAGAGCCAACTCCAATATGATCACCCACAAAGTTATTATATGTAGGAGATGATGAAGTAAATAAAAATAGAGTGAGTGTGTGTAGCTTGTGTTTTGCTAAGCTTACTTACATGGCTCTCTAGAGCTAGGGTGATGTCTACCACATGATGATGGTGTGCGAGGAGCACATTTATGGAAGAGCAATACTATTTGGTGCGAACGGTTATGTGTACGAATGATACAAAATACATGTCACTATTTCATTTAGCAGAAGTTAAAAAATATATTATAAAACAAAGATCACGATAAACTTGTTTTAAGTTTCGTGTTGCTTCGTAACAAGAAGCATTTCCCTTTCTAAGTTTTATCGTGATTTTTGCTTTATAATATTTTATTAAACTTTTGTTGAATGAGATAGTGACATGTGTCTTTTGTATCATTCTACACATAACCGTTTGCACCAAATAGCATTGTCCCCACATTTATATTGAATCCCTTGATTGTAGAGGCTTGTTGCTAACAGTTTAGGGTCACAATCCAGTGCCTCACGTCTATATGAGCTCTAGTACATGTTTTGCTAGGAAGATGAGTAATAAGTAATAACTAATAAGGAACGTTGGGCTAAAGTTGAATAATGAATAATTGGGGCTTATAGTCTTTGGGTCAGCATTTTGTAGCAATTGGTATTTATAATTATATTTTTTTTTTATTAAATGTATCCACTTTTAATAGATTTTTTTTTTCTTTCAAAAATACTGAGAATTAATTTACGGAAGTATTAAAATCCCAAACATTACTTTATGAAAGTCAATTTCAAACGTAAGGTTCTTTAGGCTTTAAGACTTCAAGTATTCTTTGACAAATCTCTCAATACTTTACCCACAACTTTGTAGTTAAACCAACTCACATAAGACTCAATTGTGTTTACAAATTCACTTTAGAAGCACTAGTCCCCTAACTAATCCTCTAAGTTCTCTCTATCTCAGTTTTCCATTTATTGAACAAACTCTTTTATCACTTCTCAAATCACATAATAATAATACAAGTGTTGGAAAACCGAGGGAGTAAACACAATTGTTAAGAAATCGAGAGGGGGTAAACACCAAAGAGATTTACACCAATGGGCCATGAAGTAAACTTGACACCATACCTTAACTTAAAACCTTAAGGCTCGGGTTTGAGTTTTTTCCTCACGTATTCAACTTTTCTATTTCTATCTGATGTAGGACTTCACCTCACACTTGTACTCCAATAATCTCCCCCTCGAATGTGAGGCTTTTCCATATGGTAACCTCTCCCTTGAGCGAAAGCCATTTTTATATACAAGTATTTTCATGGTTGACATTAGAGTCAACATGCTCCAGATATTTGCATCATTGCTCCACCCAAGGGACATGCCTCCTAAACTCCTTGTCAGGAAGACTTTTGATACAAGAGATCTCCATGTCTACGGATCTATCATCACCATCTTACTTGACTCAGTCGTTCACCAAGTCAATCCATCGACTCTAATATCAATTATTGTGCAATTGAGGGGAGGGGGGGGGGGGGACACCTGGAAAATTTATACCAATGGACTATGAACAATCATATAAGTGAACCTGATAACACACTTTAATCTAAAACCTTGAGGCTCGAATTTATGCGTCTTCTCACTTATATGGTACTACACCTTCTCATTCCTACATGATATAAGATTTCACTTCATACTTGTACTTCAACAACAAGTATCTAACATAAACTCTAGAGTGTTTAGCAAAGGAAGATTCTCTGGAAAGCAAATTTTTCTTTCTTAAGAAGCACAAATTTTTTAACTCACACCCTATTATGTTGTATGTTGTTTCCCTTCCTTAATTGAGCTCTTCGAAGTTATAATGGAGACCGGTTCAAATTGGTTCTTTGCATCAGTTTAATGTCGATTCAACTAGTTCTTTACTTGTTCCAAAATGCCCCCATTTTTTTGGGTGTGGTTCCCAATTGAACCGGCTGGTCCAATCCGGTTTTCAAAACAATGATAACGAATAGATTAACTTCAAGAAATGTGAAGAACATCCAACTTTCCTGCACCCCTAATTCCAGGCATTAGCAAATGGCAAGGAGATCTACATAATGTTATCAGCTACTCCAAAATTCCCATGAAACCCACAAAAGTTAAAACTAATATAGTCCCGAAGAAGACCCCAAAGCCAACATTACCTTGGTGCCTTGAAATGTTCAGAGCCACCATACCATACGGTGGACTTTACCATTTAACCAAATGACCACTTAAGAAAAAGAAGAATTACAATTGAGCCAGTTCTTGCACTCTCCAACAATGTAGAGAATAGAGGCTTTATAATAGCATGAACCCTTTAATACTCCTTATATGCGTGATTCGTGGCTATTTCAATCCATCCCATACATGCCAAAGAGTAAGGAGAGATCATTACTTGATCCTAAACCTTGATAAAATGAAGGATCTAATCACGAATACCAGTGAAATAGAGGAAGTAGCCAATGTTAAAAAAATAGACAATGAAAATAAGAATTTTTTCAAAAGCCAACAGCCCCTAAGAATTTCAGTGCATGCTTCAGAAAGGTTTTTTTTTAAAAGATATAATATTTCCTTTTTAGAAAACTCTTCTAAGGTAATCCTTAGATTCATATCCAAACCGATAACTAGATTACATGACATCAAATATACAAGGACAAGAATGTCTTGCAAAGATTTTGAGTGTCAGTGGAATCAATACATGGAGGACTGCATAATCACAAGACAATGCCCATTGCTCTCAACTTCTTTGCTACCACAATAAGGCTAGCCAGATTTAAAGAGTAAAACCGCTTTCTGATCCAAGTAGAAATAAACAAAGTGGTTTGTTTCATGAGTCACATATGAACCTGCAAAAAGCAAGAGAAGTACATGAATGCACTTCAATGATAACTATAAGTAAGCTAAGCAAGAACAAGAAATGTTATCTTCATTTGGTTTAATTGTCTGAATGTCAGGAAAAAAAAAGAATAAATCGTCTTTAAGGGCATAATATGATACAAGATTTGGAACATCATGTGGTTAGATTGTACAACTTAAAATGATAATATGGAAGTGCATTACAAACTCCTTGGTATCCAGAATTCCGAATCTCATAAACAGTAATAGTACATCACTGAAACTTGATTTGAAACCAAGGTTTCCTTGTGCCGATAGCCTAGTCCTTGATGTTTCCCCATCCTATTTTAGCCCCAACTAATATTCATAACTTCCAAGATACAGTTAATGATATAGACTGGCCGTGAGTTGACACTGCATACTTTGCAGAACTCTCTCATGTGCAGGCCTCCCAAAATAATTTTTTTGTTTTTGTTTTTTTTATTGTTGGTTTAGTTTTATCAATTGCAATAGACTAAATCAATTTATGAACACCCTTATCTCCAACGAGTTGGTTTTTGACATGACATTATGACATCATTTGGTCCATATAGCCAACCCAACCTGGTAGAAAGTGGTTTTTGTTGTAAAAAGATTCAAAATTGAACTCCTTTTCCATGTAAACACTCATTATCATAAAATACTAGTAGCTTACCTTGGATATCAACATCACACCCTACTTTATAATATTGAGCTGGAGCCAATTGACTGTATTGAGCTTCAAGCGCATTGGCAAAAATTCAACAAGGATATTGGATAATAGTGAACATTACAAAAATCTTTCTAAGCAAATAAATAAAAAGCTGAAAACTTTAAACTTCTACTCATACATACACCAAAAATTTATCAAACAGAACAGTATGCAAGCTTACCTAGGTATGCAATATCAAAAGAGCACTATGAATGGTATATTATTCTTGTGTTTAAGAGAGATGACTCCCCAGACAGTAAAATTAAAGAAAGGCATATTTCCTTGATATAGAAGATTAAAACAAATGGAAAAGATAATTCATGAAAGAAAGAGCTCTTTTGCTTTGATATTAATATAAACTAATAAATAAGTAAAATTACAAAAGTTGCATTAATATGAACTTGAATCATAATATTGTGCAATTGCACAACATATTTAAGCAAAAGCCCCAGAGATTATGGACTGTGAATGATTCTTGAAAGATTAATTGCACTGATAGATAATATTTAAGATACAAGAAAAAACATCAAATGTAAACACTCTTTCGATCTTCATAAGGATCTTGTTAACAAGCAGCAGGCTTTCAGAATGGAGTGCTGTCATTGAGATATCCACAGAAAATGAAAGACAGACACATACTGTAGGGAAGAAGATATAATAGAAATGGCCCCTTCATTCTCAGCAAAAGAACTCATCCAGTCATGATTTCTTCAACCTGTATTCCTAAGCTCCAACTATATGTAACTTGAAAATTCTATCAGCCCCTATAGTCATTAGCTCATTATTAATTAGACCAATATTTTTCCCTCTGTATGAAAGTCATGTTGGATGAAAATTGTTCACTCATGTGCTGTATATCCAACAATGCTGGCCCAGGTGGCCCTCCATGTATCAAGTTCACATTTGAGTAGCCAAGGTAATTATTATCAAATTCAAGGGCCTGGAATCACAGGACACAGACATGAGAGTACTAGATGTTACATTCAACCGGTTTCTCTGTGTTTTTTTTTTTTTTGTGTACAAAGAAAACAATGAGGATCGAACCTAAGTCCTCATACTACCCAAATCCCCACCACTAGGTCAACCCTAGTGGGTTAATTGTTTCCCTCTTCCTCTTTTTTTTTTTTTGTGTACAAAAAGACAATAATAAGGATCAAACCGAAAACCTCATACATACTAACCAAACCCCCCACCATTAGGCCAACCCTAGTGGGTTAACTGTTTTCTCCTCCAGTAACCATTAATGCAAGAAAAGACTTCTCAAAACAACAACGTAGAAACTCATCCACTGCAGCTTATGTGGTACAATTAATGAACAGAGTTCAGGGCATAATGGAACAAAAATGTCTGTCACCACAGTACATAAGTAATACTGACTCATCTACACAAACCACACCAACTAAACTAAACTACATATTCATATACCATTCAGCTGACAAATTTCCCCTGGAAAATATAGATAAGCAGAAAACCTCTAAATCTAATTCAAAAACTAGAAAATCAATCGTATGCAGCCAACAACAACAAAAACCTAGGTTTCAGCATCGCTTCTAAACTCCAACCATGAACAGAAATAAACACACTTTTGAAAGCAAACAAGGACCAACCTACATAACCTTATGTCTACCCAATTTCTACTATAAAAGAAGCACACAAACCACAAATCCAAGTATACCCAAATACCAAAATCATTGACAAATGCAAGGAAAAAAAACAAAAAGGGAGTTACCAAAATTACGACCAACGATGCAATGCCAAGTGGGGCCATGCCTCTTATCGAACTCCTTCTTTATCTGTTCCGCGACGTCTTTCTCCACATTGTACCTCTCAAACGCCTGAATAATCCGCAAAAAGGTCAAGACTTTATGACACAACACAGCAAGCACAACAAAACCCAGAAACAGAATCCAAACCAAGGAACCATAAAAAAAAGAGAGAGAGAGAAGAAAGTTGTTGAAACTAACAGCGACAGCGATATCAACGGCCTCCTTCTGCATGTCGGGGATCATATCAGCGCTCTTGATGATGACCTTCTTCGGAGGGACATTCAGCGCCGGCGCTTGTTTCTGGTCATCGGAGGTGGGCCTCGCCGTTAGAGCTCCGACGAAGTTCTTTTTAGCTTCTTCACTCATTTCTTTACTCTCTCTCTCTCTCTCTCTCTCTCTGAGTTTAAGTTTTGATGAGTTGGGTTTTGGGGAAAGTGATGGTGGCAGGTGGGTGTGGTTTTATGAAAGCGACGTGGGCTTGTTTGTAGTTGTAGCTAAGCTGGGAAACACAATGCAGAAACAAAAGTGGTGCAGTGTTGTGCTGAGTGTTGCAATTTGCAACTGCAACACCACACCACACACTCGAGGAGGGAATGCTTCCGAGTTTGGCAAGAGGCCCACCATAGGCACTGTTTTGGAGAATATGTTATTTGTTTATGGAATAATAAATAAATAAAAATCAAATTGGTTGGTGTTTTTGAATTTAAGAATTTTGTTATTAGAAAAATATAAGGTAGTGGGAGTTTGATGAATATGTTAATTTCTGAAGAATATGCAAAAGGACTATGCTTGCTTGCCGCACTGGCCGAGAATACTTGCATGACAGAAATTAGGTGGACCATTGGCTGTGATTCAATGATGCTTCTGACTTCTGAGCCTGGACTTTGCTTTCAGTCTTTTGGTACCCGTGCGTGTCATGCATGGTCAGACTGATTATTACAACGTTTATGGCTAAAATAAAATAAATTCAAATATGTTCTTCATACATAATATATATATATATATATATATATATATATATATATATATATATATATATAAAATTTATTATCTAAATTTTTTTTATTCTAGTACTTGATATTTTCAAAATTTTATTTTTAATTGTTGTTATTAGTCTTAGTTTATTAAGTGATAATATAACAAATTAAAAGATCATACATATCATCAATTAAATAATGATTTAACAAGTTAATAAAATGTGATGTCATATTTAATAAACTTGACTAATGATACATACTAAAAGTAAAATGGTTAAAATAAAAAATTAAGGTAATAAACTAAAAAAGAAGTATATTATAAGTATGAAAAACATATTTAAACTAAAAAAATACATATATTTAATATGTCAGCAAAGAGCAAAGATTAATTCAGTTATTAATTCAGCTGTTAAAGATTGATTTCATATTTCACGAAGATGCAGGTTTAAATCTATTATTGTCGATATGAAAATCATATTAGTAGACAGTCTGCAAATATTTATGTATACATTTGAGTCTCGAAACATAAACTGATGTAGTAAATTCTTACAATCCAACTCTCCTAAACTTTTCTTCATCTAAAAAAAAAGTGTATTAAATATGTCTTTACACTTTATGCATTAATGCTATGAACAAATTTTCTATTCTTATCCAATATATATTATGCTTTTATAAAAAAAATATTCACAATTGATAGAAATATTCATCTTTATTATCTAAAAATTAGATATTAATATGTTCATTTATGTTACAAAACACCACACGGTGAAGAGTTCTATAGCTACAGAGGAACTCAAGAAATCTCAGCAATTGTAGACTTCGTTATAACAAGGACGCCACCTATTTATTGTGGTGTCTTTAACGATTAGGATATTAGATGATTACAGTGGTAATACAATCCCTCACACATGAAGTGTGAAATTGTTAATGCCCCATTGCACTGCTGATGTGTATGTTTGTAATGGTGCTTACAACTCTAACATGTTAGTCATCACATTATTGAAATTTGGCGACTATCGTCCCTCTACTAAAACTTCTCAATCAACATAATGATGTGATGAATGATTTACCATCAAGATAATCACATGAATTCTCACATCATCAACTTTTAAGACGTGATAGGCACTTGAAATAACTAAGAAATTGCCAATGTAGTTGACACTTCATTAATGTTATACTTGACAGCAAAAGTTAAAATGATAAACAAAAGAAAGGTCAAGAAAACAAAAAATGCTAAAAGTTTTATTAAAAGACAAAGTAAATTTTGCAAAAAGTTGACACAAACAACATAATTAACCTTTTCTTTTTTAAGTTTGTTTAATAAAAATAATAATTATATTAAGCAAATAAAAAATCAACTTTAAAACATACTTTATTGTTTCCATTTGCTGCAAAACGATTTTCAGCTTTTTAAACCGAACACGTTTCTTTTTTTTTTTAGGGGAAAACATGTTTCTTAAAAATATGAAAAGTTGTAAATTAAAGTTATTTTTTTTAAAATAAGACAATCAACATAAGAAAATATTTTCAAAAGCAAACAGACCCTAACAATTTTATTGCATGCATCAGAAAGCTTTTTTTTTTTTAAGAAATAATATTCTTTTTCAAAATCACCTAAGAAGAAAAAGAAAAAAAAAAACTGATTTCAGAATGAAGTAATCCTTAAATTCATATCCAAACCGAGAACTAGTTTACATGACATCAAATATACAAGCACAATAATACATGGAGGACGGAATACATCGGCATAATCACAAGACAGTTCCCATGGTTGTCAACTTCTCTAGCCAGATTTAAAGAGTAAAACTGCTTTCTGATCCAAATAGAAATAAACAAAGTGGTTTGTTTCATGAGTCACATATGAGCCTGCAAAAAGGAAGACAAATCCATAAATGCACTTTAATAATAAAATGTGTCGTTCTAAACATTACCGCAAGAATATAAGTAGGCTAGTCAAGAACAAGCAAATTTGTCCTTATTTGCTTTAATTGTCTGAATTTCATTGAAAAAGAGAATGAATAGTGTTGGGTACAAGATGGGGTTAGATTGTACCACATAAAATGTAAATGCATCAAGAACTCCACACGGTATCCAAAATTTTGGATCTCATCATCAAGAACATTATGAGATGTGATGACAGGAAAATGTAATGAAGTAGATCATAAACTAAGCCAGTAACAATACATCACGGAAATTTTATTTGAAAGTTGAAACTAAGCTTTTCTTGTTCTAATCATTGTGGTTTCCCCATCCCATTTTACCCCAACTAATATGCATAAATTTCCACGTCATGAGATTCAATTTCTACTTTCTGTTTTAGCTGTCCAGATCCAGACATCTTGTCAAGCACAATCTCATAAATGAAACAACCAGGACCATAGTTAATGACAAGAAAATTAACTTAACAAACATAAATGTACCATATTGTAACTCAATTTTATGGTTATGACCTACATTAACACGTTTTTGATAATAAAAAAAAGCATCACGGAACATGGATGATATACTAAACACGACAAATTTTAAAAATTATAGAACATGACACAAACATGGTACAACATATATAATTAACATAAAAGCACAATTTTTAAATCAAAAGAGGAAATCAAGGTTTTAGGGTATGTTTGGATAAAAGTTGGGAATGTGTTTTTGGGGATTCCAATGTCATTCCCAAATTTTAAGGCACAAAATGAAGAAGGAAGAATTTGTTCTTTGAGAGTAATATTACTTTTGTGATCTCCCAACTGACATCTAAACAAGCATTCAGAAGTTAGTCACTGTAAAATTAATGTAATTATAGTGGCATTCCATTAGTCACTGTAAAAAATTAAAATGTTATCATTAGTCGCTGAAAAAAATTTAAAAATAAAACAAGTAAACTGCAACTAGGATTATCCAGTGTTTAATAAGTGTCCACTGATACATATTTGACACAGGTATGTCTACTACTATTTTTAAGTGTTTGTACTTCCTTATGCATGTGTATTTGTTTGTGTGTGTAGGTATGCATCAAGTTTGAAAACTCAAAAAGTGATTCTTCTTAGAGAAATTTATTTTATACAACTTCCTATAATTTTTTAATAATGAGAGAAATATGATAAGAGAAGTGTGAAATAAGATGAGTGATTGAGAGAGAGAGAGTGAAAAAGTAACATTGTAGGAAATTGTTGTATGAATGGTATATCTGTTCTTTTATTCTGTTCATGGCTGAGACTATGTTTAAGCATGCAATAGCATGAGTGACAATTTAAGCTTAATAAAAGCCTGGTATTGTGAAAGGATCTGTCAGCCGAACTCAGGAGAGTCAGGAAAGTTTATAAATAATTCAACCCTTTGATACTCCCATGTAAATGTAGTCAAACACAGTGTTCTCTCTTTAAATGTAGTTCTTAACCATGAAACTGATTTAATTAAAATGATGGGAGAAGAACCACCTATGCAGGTATTTAAAGTTAAAAAATTATGGGAGAAGAATTCCCTTAGTTTACCATTGAGTGCAGTGTGTTTAGACACCATTTTACTAAAGAAGTTAAATTCAGAATTAACTCTGCCTATGTTGTGCTTATTCCAAATCATTACATAGCCAATCCTAAGTCTAGATAAAAGACGAAGTTATGCCATGCACTCAAACAGTATTCAGTAAACAACAAACTTTGTAGAGCCTGTATTATATGGATAGGCAAAGTAATGCAAATATGGCTACAATTCCATAATCCATACAACAGGGCACCTAGTTTGGGTAACTTGAATCTGTCATACATAGTGAAGAGATAGAGGGAGATGTAAATTATAGGATTCAAGCTATATGGATGAAATGGAGAAATACATTAGGTGTTTTTTGTGATTTAAAGGTGTCACTCAAGCTTAAAGGAAAATTTCATTGTAAACTAATACAATTAGCAATGCTTTATGGTGATTAATGTTGAAAAGCGAGGTACCAAGAACACAAGTATCGAAAAAATGATAATGTTGCGATAGAGGAATGGACTTGCACAAATAGAAAAGACCGGGAATGAATATTATGGAGAAAGTATAAGCAGCGCTTATAGCAACTTTAGAGGGGCCTGGACTCTTCCACAATAATATGAATTCTGATAGAAATCAAATTGAAACAAAACTGGAATGAATATTTATATTAGGAGAACACCCCCTTCTGTTGATTCCCACATCTAAAATGCGCTGCTCCAACAAATATTTTAAGCTTCTTTAATCACTATTAATGACAAAATGGCCCACCCCCCAACAAATAGTGCCTCCATTTTTGCACTGCAAACACAATAGCCATGAATTTCTTTTCATACATAGATTTCATTTGCATCCTTTCCGATACAGCTTGGCTAGAGAAAACCAAGGATCTTCCCTGTTGCATTAGAACTGCACCAATTCCAAATCCCAATGCATTGGTTTCTATCTCAAATGGCATACTAAAATTAGGCATGCTCAATGTGAGCAGTCCAGTCATGGCTTTTTTGAGAACCTGAAAAGCCTCCATAGCTTCTCCCCATTGAAAATTATTCCATTTTAGCAATTGTGTTAAAGGCCTTGTAATAGTTCCATAATCCTTGACAAATCTCCTATAATGGACAGTCAAACCTAAAAATACCCTCAGTCCCCAAATATATTTAGAAACTGACTATTGCTCCATCTTCTTGAAGTTCACCTTCAAGGCATGAGTTCACAATACATCTAACACTATTCGCAGATGATCCAAATGAGTTTCATGACTCATGAGTGGCACTATTTATCAGAATATCGTCAAATAATGCCCACACCAACTTCCTCAAATAGAGATGGAAAATATCATTCATGAGGGCTTCAAAAGTAGTTGGGAGCTGGGGCATAGGTTAGCCCAAAGAGCATAACCAAGTATTCATAATGTACCTCATGTATTCTAAATGTCATTTTATGAATGTCACTATCCCTCATTCTAATTTGGCGATATCCAAAATTTAAATCCAATTTTGAAAATTTGACAGCACCATACAAAATTCATCTTGGAGCTTCTCTATAACCTGGGTTGGGAATTTATTGGGGGCAGTAATGCTATTAATGGCTCTATAATCAGTACAAAGTCTCCAACTCGTATTTTTTTTAAACTAAAAGCAGAGGACTGCAGTGGAACTTACACTCAGATTTGATCAGCCCTGCAGTCAACATGTCCTTCACAAACTTCTCTATTCATCCTTTTGGTGGTGAGGATACCTGTAGGGCCTGATATATGGTATTTGAGATCCAGCCTTTGTCTCTATTGCATGATCACATCTTCTAGTAGGAGGTAGTTCAATGGCTTCTTGAAAAAGCTCTGCATATTCCTCCAACTCACTCCCTCCAGTCCTTCCACTGTTCTTAGCAAATCCAAGTCATAAAGTGTTAACATTCCTAACACCACATAGTATGACTCATTTCCTCTTTTCAGCTCCTTTAATGTTGCCTTTGCCACAGTTCTAGATAATGATGGATCCCCCTTTATTTCTACCTCTTCTCCATTCACATTAATCCTTATTACATGAACCTTAAAACTAGCCTTTATATCTCCCAACCCCTCCAACAACTCATCCAAAAACCACATCTACCCCTCCATAGACATGCAGATGCTAGTTTATGCAGACATGTCCTGGGTAAAAAGGGTCATTGAATCTAAAGCACACTCTTCTCCTCCTCTTGACCTCTAATTCTTTGTCAGTCGTCTTCTTAAATGATGAATTCCTGCAGTTGCCTGTATTAGAATTCCCTTCCAATTTTTTATTTCCCTAGCCCACACTCCCTGATCCCTCTGTTTGACTCATTGATCTATAACCAACCCACATGATCTAGTCCCGCTCATTTCTTTCAGGTCATTGGGGCTTATCCACTTGTTTCCCAATGTGGTTCTATTGTTGACGGGACCAACCCTCTTCACATAATAAGCCCATCTTCCCTATCTCCAATAGTTGATTCCTGCCCTCCACCCTTTGCGGGCGATATCTCTTTATAATCCTCTGGTGATTGCTTCTGAGATCTGACAAAGGCTTATAAGAGCCTGATGTGGGTTCTCCAATGAAGTGTTTTGGAATCATCCAAACTCCCATCAATGCCCGTTTGAACATGAACCATGCGATGCGCTCTGTCCACACCTCCCACCACTGAAACCAATTAAGTGCCTTACGCTCTAAGCAGATTGGCACAACCAGAACCTTCTCTTGAGCACTTGATTAATTTCAAAATACTTTTCAACCCTATAGATCCAATGTAAGGATCTTCCCCTTTAAAATAGGGAACCTCAAGCCTCTTCACCTCTTCATCCTCTCCTCCCTTCTTAGTTCTTACCATGGCTCCCCCTGGAATCCCTTCCCCGGGGATGCTTACAGACCCCTTTTCACCATCATTTTTGTAACCTTAAAGCTTTATAACAAAGAGACCAATTCATAGCCTTACTCAAAACCTTAAAGCTTTGTCATACTGACAGATTAACTACTTTTCCGGATTAAAAAAATTACAAGTTTCATTAACTTGAACTTGAATCATAATATCGTGCAATCACATACATATTCAAGCAAAAGCCCCGAGATTATAGACTGTGAATGATGCTTGAAAGATTAATTGCACAAGATAATTTTCAAAGATTCAATAAAGAGCATCAATTGTAAATATGTTTTAATCTTCAAAAGGTTCTTGTTAACAAGCGGAGGGCTTGACATTGAGATATCTACAGAAAAAGAAAGACAGACACATACTGTGGGGAAGAAGATATAATAGAAATAGCCCCTTCTTTCACAGCAAAATAACTTATCCAGTCATGATTTCTTCAAGCCTGAATTCATAATCTCCAACTAGATATAACTTGAATATTCCATCACTCCCTATAGTCATTAACTCATTAATCCAACAATAGACCATATATTTTCTCTGTATGAATACAGAACACAGTGAATAATATTTCATCCCACATGACAGGCCCCCCATGGAATATAATGGAGCATTTGTCCTCATGTCAACATGTAAATAATCAATGTTACATTCAACCATGTTCTCCTCCAGTGACCATTAATTCAAGAAAAAGACTTCCCAAATCAACAAAGAAGGGAAAACTCATCCACTGAAGCTTATGCGGTACAATCAAAGAGTTGAGTTCAGGGCATAGTGGAACAAAATGTCAGTCACCACCACATACCACGATACATAAGTAATGGTGACTCATCAATACAAAACAAACCACACCAACTAAACTACATAATCATATACCATTCAGCTCAGAATTTTCCGCTGGAGAATAGAGATAAGCAGAAAGCCTCTAAATCTTATTCCATAACTAGAGAATCAACCATAAGTAACCAACAACAACAACAACAACAACAAGAACAACAAAAACCTAGGTTTCAGCATCACTTCTAAATTCCAATCATGCAAAGAAGCAAACAAGGACTAGCTTAGATCTATATCTACTCAATTTCTACTAAAGAACAATCACATAAACCCCAAATCCTAGTGAACCCAAGTACCAAAATGATTGACAAGTAATTAAAAAAAAAAGAGAGACTTACCAAAATTACGACCAACGATGCAATGCCAAGTGGGGCCATGCCTCTTATCGAACTCCTTCTTTATCTGCTCCGCAACATCTTTCTCCACATTGTACTTCTCAAACGCCTGAATAATCCGCAAAATGGTCAAGACTTTATGACACAACGCAGCAAGCACAACCAAACCCAGAAACAGAATCCAAAACGAGGAACCACAAAAAAAAAGGAGAAAGTTGTCGAAACTAACGGCGACGGCGATATCGACGGCCTCCTTCTGCATGTCGGGGATCATGTCGGCGCTCTTGATGATGACCTTCTTCGGAGGAACGGCCGGCGCCGGTGACGGTAACGGCGATAGTTTCTGGTCATCGGAGTTGGGCCTCGCCGTTAGAGCTCCGGCAATGTTCTTTTTCGCGTCTTCACTCATTTTCTCTCTCTAATCTCTCTATCTCGGAATGAGCTTTTGTGATGTTAGCTTTTGGGGAAGTGACGGTGGCAGGTGGCGTGGCTTTATCAAAGCGACGGCGTCTGAGTAGCATTTTTTTAGGCTTAAATCGAATTTTGAATAATAATATTTGCTGATAAATAAATTGTATAAACATGTTTTTATATATCTCATTTTGATTTTATTAGTTAGAATTCACTTTTTTATTTTACTGAAATATTTTGTATGTTTAATTTTAGTTTCTGTTTTAAGTTATAATTTGTTAAGTGATAACATATTTTCTATTAGCATATCATATCATTATTTAGTCAGTAATACTTTATTAGTTATCATGTCATCAAATATAAAATAAATTTTAGGTAATAAGATAAAAAGAAAAAGTGAAATAGGAGTAGTAAAATTGAAATATATTATATTACAAGTATAAACAAAATATATTTAAACCTAAAAAGTAATAATAATATTTTATGAGTTTTTTTCACAAAATATTTTATGAGCTTAATGGTTACATAATAATTTTACATTATCAATCCAATTAAAATCATGGTTATTGGGACTTTTAAAAGCATCTTCATTGGAGATGAAGATCACCTTTTTCTTGTTATGAATATCAATGGGGCAAGACAGAAGCCGGAATTACTCCCTCGCTCCCCATCCACCAACTACCTTTCCCTTCGCATCTTCTATCCCCATCATCCCTTCGTGTTCCCAAATCCCATCATGGGGGATTTTTTTTTCATGTCCCCATTCCCTTGGGTTCTCGTAGCTCCCACAAGGTCTCAAAATTTAAAAGAAAAAAAATATTAATTTTAAATTCTAATATTAAGTTGTTTTGTTATAGTCTTGTGTCGCAATCCTATCCCTCCAATAAAAATGTGACACATGTATTAAAAAATCCACCTCATCTTTAATTAAGATTCACAAAAAGCTAACAAAGTTTAAGTCAAGTTCACACTCATCACACACAAGGAGAGTGTTATCACAAAGTCAATTGCAACAACCTTCACTTGAAGCATTGCCAAGAGGTCATCCATGCCATCACACTGATGTGCAATGCAAGAATCGCATCAACATGCTCAAGAAGGAGTACATGATCAAGAAGGATAGGGTTCTGATTCCAAAGGCGATTAGCATAACCCTTGGTTGTTCTTCCCCTGCCTTGATGTCTTCATCAATGACACTTTTCTGACAAAAAACTCTTGACGCGGGCTGTTATGAAATCGTTGTTGTTGACCTAGATTATATTGCACTCAATTGATCCTCAATTAAGAACTCAAAAATGATCGACGCTGACATAACCCAGAGAAGACGTTTGCTTCCACCAAAAACTCTGAATGGGCTGGAGACCATGAGGAAGAATTGGAAAATAGAGAAGGTGAAGAGAGAAAGGAATAAACATAATTTGTTTTTTGTGAAATTTAATCATGGATGAGGTAGATTTTTTAATACACATGTCACCTTTTATTTAGGGGACAAAGTTGGAGACATGAGTTCAGAATAGGTGATTTTTGTCCCTCTAATGGAAAGTACTTATATGAGTTTCTTAATTTTAAGTAACATTGTTTAAACTTTTTTCTTGCTGGAATATACGATATGGAATTGCTTGAAAAATATTGTTGTTTATATAAACAATTGTTGCTTAAAACATTAATTTATACCAAAAATAACATATTTTTCAAGTATTGTATAAAGCACAAAAGTAAGCTTTAGCATTCGACTATTCAAGTGAATTTTTGTGTAGAGTGTTTAAATATATGCAATATTATAAGACCTACAGAATTAAGATAAACAATCATCCATACACAAAAAGGATCAGCTCCTGAGGAATGATACCAAACCGTGATCTAAGATCATGAAGCCCCAAAGCGAATATTTCAATACCATCAATTGTTATTTTCCCTCTTGAAGGTTCCACCAGCCTAAAGAATACTTGAATTAAAGTTGACTTTTCGCTCCCAGTTCGACCAACAACACCAACCTTTTCACCTCCACTAATGCTAATGCCTTTAAGAACCAGAGGAGTGTTTAGATGATATCTAACCTATTCACAAGAAGCTCAAATAATCAGAACATTGATGTTCAATGCATATTGATAATGGAAAACTAGACATTAGGAAATAATGCTAAGGATAGTAGCTTAAACCAACAGAAATCAATGAATTATTGTGCACATATATAGGTGGATTTCAAATGTAAAATAATCAATTTGTTCATACTCAAGTTACCTGCAAGTCTTTGATATCTACATTGCCTTCAACTGGCCAATTTGAAGGAGGAAGATGATGCCTGATATTCCATGTTGGTTCAGATGGAATATTTGTGAGCTGTTGTATCTTTTCCACAAACACCATTTTGTTTTTGATTAAACAACTCATGTAGACAAGCCAGAACAAGAGACCATTTAAGGACAACCCATAAGAGAGAGATAAACCAACATTTTCTACATCAAACAGGAGAACAACCCAATCAGTTTATTAGAAAATTTTTGTAGTGATATAAATATCACTTGTTAACAAAATAAGTTATTCAACATCATCCGAGATAAAATATATACCATGCAATGCTGCGAGGTATTGTGGTTTTTAACTATACAGAGAGAGAGAGAGATAGAGGACCTGCATATTACACTTGACTAGGTCAAGAGGAGTGACAACCATGTGAGTGAGGCCACAGTTTAGGATTCCACCGGTGGTGTAGAGGAGCATGCGCATCAGGGGAGGATGGTGCCCGAGAAGAGGACCAAAGGGAGAGGGAACATCAAAGTTTGAGGAGTTCGTGTGGTGCTTCTCCGAGAACGAGGAGGTGGAGCACCACAGAGTGGAATTAGGCCTTCGGCGCCAATGCTGGAGAATGTTGAGATTGAAATGCTGTTGTGGCGAAGAGGTTAGGGATTTAGGGTTTAGGGAGAGTGTGATAGGGTTTAAGGAGGAGGAAAAAGGTGAAAGGATAAGCTATGTGAATGTCATGTCCAATGCGAAATTTATAATAGAATAAAAGAGACTGAAGAATGCAAGTAGTGAATAAGAGAGACACCAAAAGGCAAAAAGGAGTAGATGAAGAGTCCAGGAGAACAAGTAGAAGAATTGCAGCCCCACTCTTTTGTTCCTAATGAGGGAGAAATAGAATCAAGTTCTTAAATTAGAAACACATTCATAACATCAATTAACAGATGTTGAGGGAAAATTATAACATCAGTTATAAGAACAACCGATGTATTTTTGTTAACATTAGTTTTCACTAGTGGATGTTAAATCTATATTTTTTTTAGTAATGCACACCTCACATAACAAGCATGGTGCGAGAAGTCGTGATATAAGAAAGCTTTTCTATTTTATTTTTTATATAAAAAAGCCTTTTTTTTTCAACTGATAACCTATCTACACCACCTGCTACTAATAATAAAGTATAAATTTTACTGTTTTAACCTCAACTGTGGACTGATATTTTCGTTGTCAAGTTTCAATTCCTGTCCAACATACAAGAAATTGTTTCCCCTCTTTTCTCACCTCTCTCTTGCTCCATAAATATATATGCACTAGAAAGGGAATTTTAAACCAACCCATTTGGAAAATAACCTTATTGCTTCTTGGTCTGCAAAATATCATGGCAGATGCAAGTTTCTTTGTTGGAGTCATAGGTGATCATTCTTTCACGGTTTTTCCAAGTTGGTGACCAATAATGCCCCAAAAAGGGGTGCTTCATATATAAATAATGACTGTTCTTTGTTAATTTGATGCAGGCAACATCATCTCAATTCTCATGTTTCTTTCTCCTGTGTAAGCGCTCCTAATCCACTCTACTCAAGTTCACTTTTCATTGCTTAATTTGCTTTCTAGATTATAATATATCTCATATTTATTGCTATTAGATGATACATAAATTAAACAAAACGATGCAGACCTACGTTTTGGAAAATAAAGAAGCAAGGATCTACCGAAGATTTCTCAAGCCTTCCTTACATTTGCACATTGCTTAATTGTTCCCTGTGGACTTACTATGGAATCATAAACGCTAGAGAGTATCTGGTGGCTACTGTTAATGGCTTTGGCATTGTGGTGGAGACAATCTATGTTATTCTATTCCTCATATATGCTCCAAAAGGGAGAAGGGTATGTAGTATATATTTCATTTTTTTAGCAACAAATGTTAATTACTTGTATTCATAGTTTTTATTAGCAAGAGAAAATCAAATTTGTTTTTCCTGTCTTCTTTTTTTTTTAACCATCCAACTTACCTTGTATGTATTATATTAATGAATTAATTATATTATAACTATATAGGCCAGTTTCTAATTAATTCACCTTACAAAATCTCCTTTATTATTATTATTAAGTGGTGATAGATTAATTTGAATCTGATTTCAGGGTAGAACTGCCATTTTGGCTGTGATTTTGGATGTGGCAATCTTGGCAGCAGCAGTAGTTATTACTCAATTAGCATTTCAAGGAAAAGCTCGTAGTGGTGCTGTTGGTGTTATGGGAGCAGGCTTGAACATTGTTATGTATTTCTCACCTCTCTCTGCCATGGTAAGTTTCACTATAGCTTGCTATCATTAATTTCCAAAGTTCCTTTATCTCACTATATAATATTTGGAAAATGTTTATCAGTACGAATTCGTTCTGGCACAAAATGCTTTACCACCGCTCACCACCGTTAATTTGTGTCAAAGGATTTGATTACAAAATTGTTCATCTAAACTCAACCAATCACATTTCAGCTTTTATTTTCTTATAGTGTTCGTGCATAAAACTTTTGTGCTATATAGCATTGTTGATAATATTTATACAATTGAATTTATAGATAGATAGTAATTAATATCCATAAGTTTACACACAAATTTAAACTTAGATATGTAATTTTACTACTTTAAACATAAACATTAGGATATAAATGTTGGTATAAAAAATTGATGTGGATAAAAATCAGGTGCTCCTAATATGTTTTTTGGTAAGTTTAAGGTGCTCCCGAAACCCAACTAACACTGTACAGTCTCTTTAAACTACATAAATACAAACTATAAAAGAGAGCAGTAATTAAGCCGATATATAATATAACAAAAAAAAAGGCAACAAAGATGTTGCATAAATGCAGCCTCGTGTTGCATATTTGATTCCCGGATTCAATTATTTAGATGAATTTTTCAATCTTTTTTGGAAGGAATTGAACCTCCAAAACGTCGTTTCAAATATGTAGTTCTCATATTTCTTTGTTGCATTTTCATCTTTATGGCACTGAACTAGTGTCCCACAGGGGCTACGGTTTTTTCTCAAGTATTTGTCCTTTCATGTTGACATGCTTGACGACTTGTCCATCAATAATAGGGTTGTTGAATTAGATCCAGCACGTGCGTAAATTAAGTCTATATTCAGGACATTTGTATTTATGTCAACCATAAATAAGATTTAAAATAAATTTTAAGAATTTTTTTTTATTTAAATACGAGAATTATATGTTAAACTTTTTTTATTAAAATATGTGGCCTTTTAGTTAACATATATTGTCTTTTAGTTAACTTATCCCTGTTTACACCTTACATGTAACAACTTAAGCTCCAGCCAAGCACACCCATAAAGATTTTTGTTATTTTTTTTATTTTAAAAAAATCTCAAAACAAGAAAAAATAACTCCATCTTTTAATATTTATTGGGAGCAACAATTCGAAGAAGATAAAAGGGAGTGTAATTTTTATTTTTATCTTAAGTAAATATATAATGTTATTTAAAAAATTTAAAATAAGACACTAATTATTATGCAACTTTCCATCATTAGCAAGACATTATTATTAAAAGAAAAAAATAGTATTTAATTTTATACATTATTTTATAACTCAAAATTAAATTAATTCTTTTCTTTTGAAAAAATTATTGGGTGGCTTTGAACCTTCATTCGTTTATGGTTTCAATAAATTTTTATATGATACATATTTTAATTTTTAAATATATTTAAAAATAATAATTTTAATAATATTAATTAATTATATGATATGTTGAGATCGATCGGAATCATAAATTAAGTAGTATGTCCTACCTAATAATTTATTCTTCTTTTCCTTCTTAACCTCACAATGCAAACAAATATCCCCTGGAGCCTGTGGCTATAATGTGAATACCCGTCATTATCATGCTGAAAAAAGTGTTCAATTAGAGAAATGATTACATGACTTGAAATCATGTGGTTTAGATCCATTTTGCGTAGAATGTAAATACACTTTTAATTAAAAAAAATAACAATACAAACAAAGAAAAATGTATAAGAAAAATAGATTTTTAAATTGATATATGTTTAATTTTCTTCTAGTAATAGATTATATATCTAATTTTACAAAAAAAAATTAATAATAAATATTTTTGTTAAACTTATTATTTATTAAAAGTTAAATATTTAAATAATTATGTAATAAAACATTTTGATCCTCCCTTTAATACACTTGTTGTCCATCCCTAAATATATCAAGTGAAAAATGATTGAAATATGGTATTATCTGCGGTCCTTTTTATACTATTTTTTAAAAAAATAAAAACGACCGGAGGAAGTATACTTCAAAAAATGTGTTTTTTTTTTTAAACAACTTCAAAAATGTGTTGTTAACCTACTTCTCATTCTTTTTATTTCTAAGTTACAACTTTTTTTTTTTTTTTTTGACATTCTTGATATACATTCTCGTAATTTTCAGAAAACAGTGGTGAAGACAAAAAGCGTGGAGTATATGCCATTCTTGCTTTCTTTTTTCTTCTTTTTAAACGGTGGCGTTTGGTTGTTGTATGCTGTTCTTGTTCGTGATGTTATCCTCGGGGTAAGTTTGCATTCTGCTCTAATCCTAATAGTATTTGTTCATTAATATCTATTTTTAATATATTAATATATATACATATATATTTTAAATCTATATACATGAATTAAAGTTGAAATAGAATTTTAAATCAGTATTTTATTACTGAAACAAAAGGTGCCAAACGGTACTGGATTTTTACTGGGAGCGATGCAATTAGTGCTATACGCAATCTACAGAAATGGGAAGCCTAGTTCAAATAACAGATTAGAAGAAGGATTGCAACATGAGCCTCTCATCTCACAGCCTAATAAGGAGTCACATCAGATAAGGGAAGACAGGCCCATCTAGTTTGTCTTCATGTTTTAAAGCTCCATATATGCATGCTAGCTCCACCATCATTGTTTCATATTTTCAATGTAAGAAAAGGTAAATTAGAAGCTCAAATGATTGCTTTATTCAATTATTATAGTATATTTTGAGCACATGGATGTGAGATTGTTTAAACTTAATAAAAAATCTTAAGTTTATATTTTGACATACAATTATATTAAATATTTATAAGAAAAGTTTTGTTGTTTATAGTAATTTTAATTATGTGGTTTAAGTATGATTATTTCTTGTAAAATATACTTGTGATATATATAAATATTAGAGTATGCTTCAAATATTCATGATAAATTGATGATGGATGTTATTGCTTTTCGAATCTGTCAAAAATATGGACATCTACTCTACATTATATGCTCTTGTTCCTCATAGGCGCCTATAGTAATTTACTGAATGGATTGAAGACTATAAATTAGAGCCAATATAGCCGTAACAATCATTCATCATATCATACAAGTTTATAACAATGAGATCATGAAAGTAGGATCGACTCAACAGTGAAACTTAAAATAGATTTTGATGGAACTATATATTAGACATTTTTATCGACCTTTTTTTTTAATAAATAGGACTTTTTTGTTTTATAATAATTAAAGGCAAATATTTTTTGTTAATCGGCCTAAAATTTAAATTTTAGTTATTTTATTTTTAAATCGTTCTCGCATGAAAGCACAAGCACCACCTGTGTATAATTGTTCAAACAGAGAAAAGAGTCGAGTAGATAAAGCTCCCCTTTTATAGAATATAGACACGTTCTTTCAATTTTTATTCAATCATTGGTCTTGTCAAATCTAAAACATATTTCAGAATATTTATATAAAACCAGAAAGCTCCAAATGTTGTATTGAACAAATTTGTACAAGCTTATCTTGATTAGTAGAGAGTAGAGACCCATGTGAGAGCTCCGATAATCTGATGCATTTCCTAAAATTGAGATCTAAGTGCACTCTTTGCCTCATTTATCATGCTATATCCAAGATCAAATAAGCCTTGATGGTAAAAATGGTTTACAATTATCTAATTGACAATATGAGTATCAAAGTCCACATTTCTGTGTGCCTTAATTTGTTATGTCTGGGTTTAATAATTTTTCAAGGAGTTTTTTATTCTTGGTAAGACTTATGTTCAATTCCTTACTGAAAGATGCTGAAGGCTCTATTTATTATTCAAAAGTCACAAGTTTCTGCTCAGCTAAGTCTCAAAATAACAATATCATAGAGTCTCAATTGCAGTAGCAGTAAAAGTTACTTTCATTTTATTTTCGGACAAACCTTAAAGATATTATAATTTAATATAAGATATAATTGTCATATCATGAATTATCTTATCCAAATATTCGAATAAATTAAAAATATAACGTAAAAGTAGAAAATGGGAACAAATTATGTACGGGACTATATATTATGAATAAGAACGAGGTCACACTTCACTAATTAAAAAGCTAACAATCATATTTAAATAAGAAATATAGAAATTATTTGCGGACAAACCTTTAAAATATTATAATTTAATATAAAATATATATTGAAAAATATCCAAGTCCCACATTGACTACCTTACTCCTTGGAGTACAGCTTATATATCTGTTAGGCAACTTTATTTAATATCAATTGATTTTAAAATAAAATCTAACAAAATAATGCAACTCATATATATGTTGGGCAACTTCACTTAATGTCAATTTGATCTCACTTCACTTCATTAGTCACTTCATTAGACAGCAACAAATAGTTTTTAACCTGAGAAGTCAAATAATAACTGAGTTATTACTAGTTTTTAACTTAAGTGTCAAAAAAAATTTATACTCCCATTTGAAATTTCACCACTAAAAAAGAGATATTCTACGACACTGTTTTTATGTCGGTTATACCAAAATCACTGTAATAAATAAAGCGGTGGCACTTTCGTAAATAATAATAGTTTTTCTAAAGACGGGTACCTTAAAATCGGCTTAAAAATACTTTATGAGAGCGGTTTTAAAAAAAACCGTCTTTGAAGACATGTGTTTTGTATCATGACTCTTCATTGTTGTCATAGAGAGCGGGGGAGAGAGAAGAAACACTCTCTGCCCTCTCATCTTCGAGCTCCGATGGCGATGAGCGTTGCAAGGCTGAAGAAGGATGAGATCCAGAGGCTAAAGAAGGAGATCGATTCGGTCTGGCGTCCGGCGATGGAGCTGCATGAGTTAGAGACAAGTGCGGTGCTGAAGAACCTCCTCGAAGATAGAGAAAGAATGGTGACATTCCTAGAGACGAGTGCAGCAACACCACCATCACCATCGCCGCTGTTATTCAAACCCTAACCCTCCTCACCCTCACCCTCAGCCTGCTTTGCTCGTCTTTTTCGATGGGACCGCCTTCAACAACATCGTCGAGGAGTTCAAGAATTTCACCACCCACATCGCTCACGTTCTCCCCGTTTTCGACGATGGAGGAAGCACTGCTAAGATTGTTAGTGTTCTCGGTACTGCGTTATGTTAAATTAATAATTATGATTACTAGTGTTTCTACATTTGGGAATTTTTGTGGAACCAAATTTCGGGGGCGAGGAATTAGGGATTTTGATTGATTGGGTGCGGGCGTGCGTTTTATTGATTTGAGTGTCAATATCTAATGAGTGACGACTATATCTTTGCTAGAGTCATCACTAATAAGCAACGACTAGTTGCCACTTTGAACTTGAAAGCTTTTTTGTTTTGCCATTTGTGATCTTTCCTTCTGCCTCCCATTCTCTTTCTCCCTCCTATTCTCCCTTTGACATCCTTTTAATTCAAAATCATTACATGTTGCTCTAGGCAACAAAGCAATTGAGCCATGGTGGAGAAATAGGCACATGAGAGAAAGTGATGGATTGGTGTTGCAGTGGCAGAGGCTCTTTTTTCTTTCTCTCTTTTTGTATTTTATTATTTATTATTTTTCGTTGTAGGTGGTTTGCCCTAGAGATTGGAGAAACTTAATAGTATTGGGTGACAATGGATTTTTTCTTTGTTACATTTATCAAGGTGGTAACACTATATTTTTTGAGGTAGCAGTGGATGGAACTCTTGCAATAGTGGATGGCTTAAGGTGGGGAGGCTCAACAACGATGGATGGACCTAAGCTCATTCTAAAATTATTATAGGAAATATTCATGGTGTTTTATTTTTCTTATTTTTCCCTTGCATAACATCGACTTATATGTTGGTTAGGTTGATACCAATAAACATCACCCTCTATTGGTTGACACAAACAACTTAGTGATAATCTTAAGCTAAGTAACGATTTTTCATGATTAGCAATGACTTATGGTCATCATTAATCTACAATTTTTTTTTGTAATGTTTTGTATTGGATACAATGACCAAATGACCTCTTACCTACATCTCAAAATAATTTAGAATTTGGTTTAAATATATTTTTAGTTTTCAAATATTTTTTTTAGTTTTAATATTTTAAATCTTAAAATAGTCTTTGTTATATTCAATTTTTCATGGTAATCTCTATTATTAATTTAATCTTGTTAATTGTTATTAATTACTAATGTGACTAATAGAAGGTCACCTCACCATACCACAAAACTAACAACTTATAATACATTACAAATGGAGGCTAGGGTGCACCAGCTCTACAAGTAGTTTATTATGGACTACTTTTATAGACCATTAAGAAATGATATGTTTGTTAGCTTCTAGGAAACATAAATGGTATGTTTGTTAGATAATAAATTGGGAGGAAATAAGGAAGAGAAAAGAAAAATAGGTGTCAAATGAAAAGTTCAGAGTACTTGGATGTTTCAAAATAGGTGGAGAGGGAAATAAAAAGGTGTTGACCCACACTTAATTTATTTTCTCCTTGATATGCATGAAAATGCACTTGGGAAGTTCCATATTTATCATTTTGTGGTGGTTTGTTTTGCAGCAATTCAAAATTAGTATAAATTGTGTAATTACCAATAATTTTTGCGTTTAAGCATAATTACATAATTGATTCTTTTAAATAAAAATCGATATAAAAAATACTGTAACTGATTCTTTGTTATGATTTTTGTGTTTATCAGCGGTTTTATATTATTGGTGCAACACCTATTTTCTCTATTTCTTACCTATTTTTATTCACCAATTTCTTTTTTTTTTACTTGTCCTATTTTTTCGTCCTAACAAACACACATTAAATATGTTGGTTGTGGGCCTAACTATATAAGTTTGAGCCCACTCTCTTAAGGAAACTACTATTTCCACTATCACTTTATGAAAAGTAGTAGGAATAGACTAAAGTGCCCTCTTGTACTTTTTCCCCATCCCTTTCATTTCTTTCTTCCTCATTCTTCTCACCACCTTTTTTCCTTCCCTCCAATGTCTCTCTCCCTCATTCTTCTCCCTTCCCTTCTCATATGTCTTTCTCTTTATTTCCCTCTTCCCCAACTATTGAGCCCAACTCTCTTTCCTCTTGCTAACCCTTCTCTGTTCAAGTCTCTCCCATGTGTTCAACTTTTCTTCTCATTTCTTCTTTTTCTTCCCTTTATAGTGGTAACTGGTAAGATTTTTATTTCTTTATATATATATATATATATATATATATATATATATAGACACACACACAACATAAGTATAATTTTATTGTATTTATGGGTTTGGAAACACAACAAAATCATACTTTTGTTGTGTTGTTTTAAAAAAAAAAACACAATGAAAATACAATTTTGTTGTGTTTTGGGTTGAGAAACATAATAGAATTATATTTTTATCGTGAAATGATTTTTAATAAATTATTTAATTTATTGTTTAATTATTATTTTCATGGTTCTAATTTTAATTTTTATTTGTTTTTTTTTTTCAAATGGCTCGTGCAAAGCGCAATACCTATGTGTCAAATTCAAAGGCAAAGGAGAGGCAACAACTTGTGACTAAGTTAGCATGTTGTGATGTAGACTTGGCTCAACGACAATAGTAGCAAGCAGCAAAGACTGAGGGACAACCTGAGGCAAAGGCACAACCTAGTCATATCATTGGACCCTCATTTGGAGGAGGCACTATGGATTTAACGTTGCTTCAATCCTATAGGGACGACATAGTTGAGCATGTATGGATTGGTCAGCTAGAAGAGTTGAAGTTGGTTAGCCATGGTGGCAATGTAGCTCAATTGAGGAGCAGTCATCGCCAAGGAAGAAACCTAACAAAGTCACAAGGGTAGTTGAACATTGTTTAGGATAGTTGTTATTTTGTATTATGATTATTTTTATTATTATGTATTTGACTTATGATGTTGTTTCTATATTTTTTATGTTCTATGAACTTATATTTAACAGTTTATGTTTTTCCTATTTTTATGTTTAAACGACACACGCTTACTAATGTAATAAAGAACAAAATTTTGATTAATTTAGAAAACAAACAACAACAACAATAATTAACATAAATTTCATCAATTAAAAACATGACTACATAGACTTATGATCTTCATTAGAACTTGTTGTCACCATTGATCCACCCATCAGACCATTGATCTCTTCAACAGATCTTGATTTTCTTGGTTTACACAGAAAGATAAGGATTTCTTTTGAAGATTGGCAAATCATTACATACAACTTGATCGAAAACATGATTCTGTTGTACACTTGTACAACAGAAACATACTTCTGTTATTTTTTCTTATCCCTAAACTGCACAATAAAAACACGTTGTGTAATTTCTCAAGGGGTAATTTTGGGATATGACTAAAGTGCACCTACGTGGATAGTCCTGTTACCAAAAATAGTAGTGCCAATAACAATACCCATATCTTAAAAAGGTTTTGCGAGCATTAGCTCTAGGCCCATTAAAATATTATGGACGCAAAATTAAAACAAGTACCACCTCAACAGCATAGTTACATACTTACATTATACATCGATGATGTAGTGGGAAGGGAAGTATGATATTGATATGTAGCTGGTTAATAACTTTTAAATTTACAATATTAATTAGATAATACTTCATTTATTAAGAAAAACATATAATATTCTGAGATGAACGACATATTCAGGTGGGATCAGGTGACCATTGTTTTGTAAGGACGTGGAATAACAAGAGAGAGCCGGGGACAGAGAAAGTGAGATGGGCAAACCACATTCCACTTGGCTTAACAAGGGCTTTCACAACAGACAAATAGTTACTGTCTGGTTCTGCATGTACCTCTTTTTTCTTTTGAAATTTGAGATTATTGGTTAAATTGAAATAATTTTATACTATTTGATTCATGCATTTAATTTTTTTAAGAATTTAATATTATTACATATTAAGCTAAAATAACTTCATACCAGTTTTGTTTATCCTGGGAACATCTATTTTGTTGGTAAAGAAGAAGGATAGTGATTTGATATTATTTGCACATTATAATTAACTGATTAAGAACGAGGAAAGTAGGAGAATTTTTACTCTTTTATAAAAAAAATGGTTCAGTTTTTGTGGATGGGTTCATTTCAGTTTGGTTCTCAAATAGTTGATTTCGAGTTTTTTTTTGTTTTTTTTATAAAAATAGTTTGACTTTTATGGTATGATTCGGTTCTTGAATAGTTTGTTTCAGTTCAGTTTTTTTAACAACTCTGCTTAATATTATTCTCCAGTTATTTTGCATGGTACTTTATTTTATTGTCCAAATTTCTGATATATGTTGTTATTGTTTAAAAACACAGAAGTTTAATGATCAGATTTTCATAAATAAATAAATAAATAAAAAGGAAGTCTTACAAAAAAAAAAAATAGTTCTTCAATTATGTTAGTTAGTGTCATGCAATCATGGCAGATTGTTACACCTATCATATCCTAACTCTATATTTGCAATGATCCTCAAGGCAAAGAATACTTCACAAAATAGATGGGAGGTATAAGGTGATATATGGTGGCTAGGAAGAGAGGCATAAGGGTCGGAGTGATAAGATCTTATGTTAATGATTTTGAATCCTTCATTAACATAACATGATAATTATTAATATTTGTTGATAAATAATAAAAAAAAAACTTCACAATATACATCACCACTCAATGCTCCAAATGTCCACGATCCATGTTATACATGGACAATATGCAGGCAACAAAATGGATAATAAAAGAGGGCTCATACGGGCAGAATGAAGATGGAAGACGAAGTGAATGTAACTAATGACAAATGGCTCCCAAATTCACCAAGAGGCAGAATACCTACTTATAGTTAATGAGCTTAATGAGGTTCAAGTTGATATGATGGTAAACAATCTGATATTAGAAGAAAATGTGGGATAGTAATCAATTGCTCTATAATCTTTTTTCAACAGATATGGTAGCAAACATCCAATCCTACCCATATGTTGCCAATGAGAAGTAGATGTTCTTATTTTGAAATATACAAAGCACAGAAACTACATTGTCAAATCTGCTTATCTTTTGCTTCTGAATAAAACTAATCATAACGTTTTGGAAAAGTTTGAGTTTTTCTCTGCATTTGTCTATGATGAATCCAAACTCAGTATAATTTGGGTTGGAGTTGGTCATACTATCCACGACTACTTTACAAATTACAATCCAGCTCAATGACTACATTTTGCGAATTCAAGTATTGATATTTCAATGAAATTTTAAGTTGTGTAATATGAATTCAAACAGGAACGGAACAGAATTAACTTATGCAACGATAGACTGAATACAGAATAATCTACAGAGGTATATGGTATAGGCTGAAACGAAAAAGTTAGAATGGCAGGAAAATGCGCAGCTGAACATGTGCTCAAAAACTTAATACTCAAGGAGACACAATAAAAAATTGGTCAAGGGTATAAATCATGATTTGGTGATAATCAAGTTTCATGAATTGAATGCAGCGAAGAAAGAATAAATTATTCTTGAGTTAGATATCATAAGTCTGATACCATATTAAAACTATATAATTTGAAGTATTAAAGAAGAAAATTGAAAAAACTGAAAATTATCGAAATCATGATCACGTGCTTAGGAAAAAGATTATCAACCAACCATATGTTTTAGGCAAAAGAAATTATACCTATTTATAATCAGGAAGAGAATATTAATAGAACACCATTTTTAATATTTTTATTTTCAATATTCTTTTTTTATTAATAGATTTTTATGTTGGTTTCATGCTAATTGATTGGTTAGAGAATATTAATTTTTATTAATAAATTTTACTCAATTAGAAAAAGTGTATGAGAAAAAGTTTTAAAGAGTATACTATTAATATTTCTCTAACCAATCAATATTAACATATAAACTGAATAAGAATTGATTAAGGAGAAATAATATAAAATACTTTATGTAATTTAATTAACTTTTTTTTTGTAATGTTGTAACTTTTTGGTAATGAATTAAAGATTTAAAATTTACAGAAACTGTGCAAGCAGCTAGACTTCACATCTATCAATTTCACATAGATGTTGTATCGGAAAGAAAAAAATAAAAAGGATATATAGATGTTCGAGGATGCGGGTGCATTGATTGGTGGAGGAGTCTATCTTCATGCAATTAACGACGATTTCATGTTCCCCTTGACTTAATAATGCAAAGTTTGTTTCTGGCATATCATATCACTTAAGTGAGGTCAATTTATTAAATAAAAATTATCACCATATGATATGAATAAACGCCACACTTTACTGTGATGACATTATGACGATGTCCTTGCATTTGTCTTTTGCTTTTGGATGTTTTTGTGAAATTAATGACCAGCAACAAACGAAATAGTAGAACTTCTTTTTTTCTTGGAATCGAAGCAGTTGAAGTGTTGAACAATCAGTAATATGCAGTGTTCACAACTCGTTTAGGAACCTCGATTAGCTCCTCTACTCACTCTCAACAGTCCTTAGTCCTTGGATTAGAGAAGGGAATTTTTTCTTACCAACAATTATTAATTTGTTAATTTTATTAAAAATGTCACTAGGAAATATTTAAACTCACCAATTTGATCGTCAAAATATTACTTTCTTTTTTAAGTAGTATGTAAAATAATAAAGTTATATGAGTATGCATATGTTTTCAAATATTAAAAAGGGTGTTTCGATATAGGTTTCTTTTAAGATTTAAAATGACCTAGGCAAAACATTTAAGTGCGTAATCTGCCCATCTCTCTAGTCACATTAGGTTTTTATTCTTTTTCGCCGACCAATATTAAGGATTTGGAGTTAGTTTTTAGTATAACAAGTAGACCCCCCTCGCCTGCTAACCTTCTGAGGTGTTATTGTGTGGGATTAAATTTTATAACAAATTCATTTAGATTGATTAAGTGCAAATAGGTCAATGATAAATCTTATCCAAAAAACACATAATCCTCCAACCTTAAGCTAAAATGACGAAGAAACTAAAATAGGATGGATCATTAGATTGGTCAGTTGGGATACTAACCCAGAGGATACAAAGGGTATATTTGGATTGAAGTACAAAAAATATTTTTATGAATTCTAATACACAAAATGAAGAAAAAAGAATTTATTGTTTTAAAAATAAAAATACTTCCAAATTCTCCGGATTCAAATTCAATCATACATTAAATATCCAACAATTTGGTGAATAAGTTTACATATTTTTTCTCTCCAAAAAAAAAAGTTTACATATTTTACTAACATTATGGGACCAATTTAAATGAAGAATTTTTATTTTTTTTATGTTTAAAACCATTTAAATGAAAGAGTAATACTCTTAAAAAGAATTTGGAGATTTATTTTCAATTAGGTGTTAGAGCTATTGCGAGGGATGATCGGTGAAGGGGGGTATTTTAGAAGCAGCAACCTAGAAAATCTCATGCTAAAATAATGTGGCATTGAAGAACCTATTGGTCTAAGTTTGGACATCTCATTTGTGCGGGATCTTCCTTTTATGAATTTTTTTTTAATGAATTCAGGATAATTTCCTACCAAAAATTAAAGACTGATATTTGAAAAACTAACAAATTAAAAGAGCTGAATGACTGACTTTTCCCCACAAATCTTTTCCCATACACAGAAATACAGAATCTAAGATCAAATTTCCTATCACTTATTAATCATACTACACCAATATATTAGATTTCTTTCATGCAATTGAATTGATAGCAGAAAGTGATTGCTTACAAGTGGTGAAGCAGTTTAGGAGTGGCTTTCGGGACCCATCAGCTCTTAACCTGATTATTATTAGCTAACTCTAGCTCTCTTTAGTCAAGATTTATTGGTTTTAGATTTTCATAAATAGTGACAAGTAAATTATGTACCTTATTAGCTCGCGAAATTTGCATCTCTAATACTCGTCGGATCTGGCTAGAGGAAGCTCCCATTTGCATTGATTTTTTTACTCTTGTCTTGATCTTGAGTAATTGAAATATATTTTTTTTCGTTAAGAAAAATCTCAATTTCTAATATATTATTACTTTATAAGAAAGATCTGACTATATTATTTATACCATAATGCATCATAATATTTTTTTCCCTTTATACTCCACATATATGTTATTTTATTGCATATATGTTTGGGTCAGGTAAAGATACTATACAATTATATATCTAGAATCAAATTCAAAATTATTGGTTCAATTAAAATAACTCACATCAATTTATTCATATATTCATGGTTTTCTTTATCTTTTCAATTCAATTTTTTTTATAAAGAGAATGTATAAATATTAAGATGGAGTCTAGGGTACATTGTTAATTGATTGACAAATGTAGCAAATCAAATAAGTAATAAAACAATAGATCCAATATTGTGTCCATAGAAATTTTGTTTGTTCAAAGCAATTTGTGTAAAACCAAATTTTAAGCAATTGAATAAGATAAGTTGGTTGTGTTTAAATGTAAAGCTACACAAATTTAAAGACTCTGAACTATAAGCAATGTAAAAACAAATCAATTTTCACATGAACAAAAAATTGAACACTTGAAATTTGAAAGTTGTGAACAATGATTAAATGACATAGTCGGGGATAATTGTGATACTAAACCAACATCTCAATAATAATAAATATTTTTCTCTATTTAATGAAGTTCATATGTCATCTCAACTCACTATAATCTTCTAACATTGATCCCTCAATTATTAGAAGTTAAATAACTTAATCTCACTCCTAATTTGTTAGCAAGTGCAATTAAATAATTTGGTATGAGCAAGAGTCATTAAGAGACTAATAAATATCCTTATATCCCTAGAAAAGACACCCATTAGTTACCATTCTCAAAACTTAGTTTTCAAGCATTTTCCAATGACAAAGAAAACTAAAAGATAAGAATATGATTGATCAATCCACAAACTAGCATTAAAACAAAGAAATGGAAATAATATAGCACAATCATTAAAGTTAAGATAGTTACATGAGAGTTGTTAGTACATCAATCCCCCACTATAGAAAGAAAACTAGCCTCTCATTGATATCAGAGACATGAAAAGTGGATGATTACAAGAGAGACGAAGAAAAATGAAGGAGAACTCAATACAAAGTATTTTTCGCTCTACACCAAACCCTATGTTAATCTCTACTTATCCCAATAAAATGTGGCTTTTATAATGGGTCCAATGCCCTTGTCTTATCTTTTCAGAAAATGCATTACTCGCTGGCTGGACGAGTTCTTTGCAAAATCCAAAAGAAATTTCTTTAATAGATCTTCCTCGTTGGGTGAGCTGAGCTTGCTGGGTGAATTCTTTAACATTTTCAATTTGAATTGAAATTTCTTAAGATTAGTGGGCCTTACTCGCTAAGTGAGTTCTTCAAATGACCTGGGTCCTCTTTCTCTACTCTCAGGTTGCCATGAGTCATTCTTTGCACGAGCTCTCTAGTTGGACAAGCATAGCTCGTTGAGCAGGTATTCTTTGTTGTGACAATTTTCCTTCTTCTCTTGCTGTATCAAGACTCTAATAAAAACAAAAAAAAACTAGATAAATGCTTAAAGTTTTATTTACAAGCCTATAGTTCTATAAAAGCATTAAATTTTTACCATTTGAGACTAAGCTAAGAAAAAAAAATAAAAAATAAGGAAAACATATAATTATTGTGTGAAATGAAGCTAAAAAATAATCATGCAAATTGAAGTGATGATTAGTTTCGTGGTGGTGCCATCACATGTGGCAACAGAGGTTATCATTGAGAAGAAGAATGCCACGGATGGTGGTGTTCATGGATGTAGGGTTGTTGGGTCGGAGCCAATGATGAGTGAGTGGAGATCAAAGAAGAAGGGTGGTGAGAGAGAAGGGTGAGCAAGGGTAAAGTGAAAAAAGAGAGAGAAAAAAAAAAGATCAATCTCATGGATGGTGCACAACAATTTTTGATTGTACATCTTAGACTTCATCAAACATTAAATACTAGTAATATTAACTACATTAAATAAGTACTAGTAATTATTTTTGGAGTAGCATTTAATTTTGTGTGAGGATTTATGGTAGGAGTTAGTGAGTTTAGTCTTCTCTCAAATTATTGAACATTTCCAATAGAAGATTAAAAAACACAAGTTGTGTCCAAATTCTTGGACATAGGAAAGAGAAAAACACAAGCTGAATAGGAGTCCTCATTTCTCTCTCTTACAGAAAATGTCCAATGGAGGATCTCTCCTCTAAGGGTGGTGGAAGTCGTAGGGGCATGGCATGGTTTGTCTCTTCTTGTGCACTTTATTTAATACATTTCCAAGTGAGTGCTCCACGTGCTTCTGGTGAGTCTCCCCACTTTACTTGCACTTTTACATACGCCCATATATCTGTCTCTCAATGCCATTTTCTTCTCTACCTATCTGCCACTCCACTTCCCTTCTTTTCTACTTCTCGGTGAGTCCCATCCTATCCCCTCCTTCCACCAAGCCTACAGTAACGGAATCATCCAATATTTCAAAGGAAAACATAGCCATTAGCAGAATCAAGGGTAGCTAGCGTATATGGAAGCAGGAGTAGGAGGAGGAAGGGTAGGTGGTGCATGCGACAACGAAATTAGCGACGGAATGCAATGCATGAACCACCCTCACAACAACAGCAACAACAATCCCGGTGGGATTTGCGCCTTCTGTCTCCAAGATAAACTCCGCAACCTTCTCTCTTCTTCACCTCCTCTTTCTTCCTCGTCTTCTCCTTCCCCTTCTTTCACTCCTCCACCTCCTCCCTCTGTTAAAACCGACCACGACCACAACACGCGCTCTCGCCTCCCCTTCCTCGTACCCAAGAAAAACAACAACAAAAAACCCTCCTCCTACACCAACATTTCTTCATCAGCTAATATCATTTTCAAACGCAGCAAGTCCACTGCCACACCCAAAAGGAACCAGTTTCTCGAGGAGAAGGACTTCAGTCCCAGAAAAAGAAACGGTTTTTGGTCTTTCCTCTATCCTTCTTCTTCAAAGGAAGCTAAGAGCTTTGGTCCAAATGGTAAGTACAGAGGCAAGTGCTTGGGAAAAAAGAGTGATCACGTGATTATTGTGGAAGAGGACAAGTGTTTGAGCTCTTCTTCTTCTTCTTCTTCTAAGGTTTCGAGATCTAGATCTGTTGGGTGTGGTAGCAGAAGCTTCTCCAGTGATTTCTTCGAGAGGATCTCTTCTGGCCTCGGCGACTGCACTCTACGGAGAGTGGAGTCTCAGCGTGAAGGAGGAAAACCTAAGCTAGCTGCTTCTGCTAATACTATGAACCATTGCATGAAGGAAAGAGTGAGATGTGGAGGAATATTCAGTGGCTTCGTTATGAATTCGTCTTCATCAACAACGTCTTCTTCGTCTTGGGTTTCTTCTTCTGTTGATGATGGCAGAGGAAGGAGTTGGGGTTGGGCGTTTGCTAGTCCTATGAGAGCTTTCACCACCAAAGGGTCTCCTCCTTCTTCTTCTTCGAAGAGAGATGCTTCTGATAAGAACAACGCCACGCCTAACTTATCAGCCATTCCTACCTTGCTCACTGTTAGAGGCTGAAAGAGAATAAAAAATGATAAACTATTCGGAGGCTTTTATTTATTTGGTTTATATGCACATTAGCATGCTCTGTTTATCTTCGCTAATAATAATAATGTAATACTCAGTTTACTCTCCTCATTCTTTCTTTTCTTTGTTTATGAAAATGGTTTATTGTGTATAAATTATTATTATTATGGTTAGATGGTTGGGTTATGATCATCTGCTATGGAAACTCTTTGTTATGGTACTCTATGTAGTGGATGTTGAAGGAAATTGAAAAAGGAAGTCTCCATTTAATGTGGTTTATTTTAATTTACTAGGGATTTTGCCTGTATCTGTATCTTTGTGGCTTAGATATCTAGCTAGTTTTAGTATATTCTTTTTTTTGTCTGAAGACTGAAATTTTAGTGCTGGCTTAAAATGTTATCTATAATACTTTAAAGATTAAAAATAAAATAAATATATTTTATATAAATTAAAATTATTTTTTTAGAAATAAAAATAAAATACACTGAATTGTAGGAAGAAAAAATTATTTAAGTTTTTTTTTCTGTAAAATTACTGTTCGCAAGCGAACCCATGTTTGAGTGGTGCAGACTGCAGGCACAACAGGAAAAATTATTATTTTTAGTGTATATTTAAATGAGTGTTTATAAAATTGATTGTGGTATGATGTAATTTATATTTAAATATTATTATTATAAGATTTAATTAGAAATTAAATTTAATATAAAATTTTAGATTCGACATAAGTTATTTAAATTTTTTTAATTGAAAATAATTTAAACTCAAAATTAATTCTAATTTTTTTGAACATCAAATTAAGCATATAAAATTTGTCTAAAGTTAATATTAAACTCAGAATATATTCTCTAACTTGAAACTAAAACAGACACTAAACATGGAGAATTGGTAAAATGGAATCATTCATGGCTATAATTTTCTTTCATCAGCAATGTTTATACTTAGTTTAATCTCCAATATTTTTCGTTTCTTTATTTATTGTTGTTCAGTGTTTCTTGTTTGTGGACAGTAATAGTCTTTTGAATAATTTTTATTCAAAAATGAAATTTGTTGGATTTTACAAATTCGGTCTTACGTACTCTATTGAATAAATCAATATGATTTCATAAATTTTAGTTAATAATAAAAGTCTAGTGAGAAAGAATGTGTTATAACTATAAATGTTTTTTTTTTGCTCATTAGTTATGTCTGGTTCAAATGAAATATATGAGTGATTTGGAGAGAAATTGGTCAAAGAATCAGAAAAGTAGTCAAAATCAATAATAATAAGTTAATGTAGAAGAAAAGATCAAGCTAAATGCTTACAATGTAACTTCTTAAAATAAGAAAATATTTATTATTTTTTATTTTAAATGTAACTTGTCATTATTAATAGATACTATTGTGTATTTTTAAAATTTATACTTAATTATTATATATTTACTTTAAATTTTTGTGAGTATTTTGAAGTTTTAAAATCTATAAATTGTATTTCATTTTAATTTTTTGTGTTATACAATTATAATATAAGGACAACCACGGGAGGAAGTCTCACTACTTTTACCATGTCAGCATGTAGTTAGTTTTACTTGATATTTTTTGGTTGTATATATAATTGTATTCTTGATAGCTTCCATCTTGTAATTCAGTTAACACTATGATGCTGAGGCAAAGATATGCAATATTTCTGATAATTTTCTGTACAATCACATTTCACATGCATTCACATGTTGGAGTGATATATGCCCAACGGGGAAGATATATAGAATTACTCATGGCCATGTTATGGGTGTTTTGTGAAGCAATGTCAAAATTAAAGCAGTTTTTTTCCCCCTTGGATGTGACTTGTGATTGTTATTCTCTTCATATTTTAGTTCATAATTATGTTTTCTTTATATATTATGAAACTTTCCTCAATAGTACTCAAATACATGAACATGGAGTTTTAGTGGTCCCAAGATTGCATTCACCAGCAAGATCTTGCATTCACTGTTTGTAACATTTATTATAGGCTTCCGTGGGCAGCTAGTGGCAGTTCTACAATTTTTTTATTCTTTTTGAACATTTTCTCTCGAGTTATCCATCACCACAGCTGTATGGAAATGCTAATAGTTTACGGAGATCTGAATGCAAAGAACGAAAAGGAATTTGTGAATTATGTGAAATGGGTCTGATTCATCTGAACGTATACTTGATTGGTTTTATCAAAAGTTTGTTTCTTTAATTAATTTTTTTATGCATAGTTTATTTATTTTAAAACTGAATAGAATTTATTTCCATAGTTTATGAAATATAATTGAAATATGAAATTAAATTAATTTTATTCATAAATTTATATTAAAACCTGATTTTTCGTTAAAAATGATAAAAAAAAAGTTTTTTCAACTTGAAAACAAAGCTCGGTTGTTATTATAATTTTGTCTTGCAAATTATTATTATTTTTAATATTTTGAAAAGATACTAAAAACATGTTGTTTAAGTTTTTATTTTTTAATCAACACAATTAAATTGTTATATTAAAAACGTCTTTTAATCATGTATGGAAAACATCTCAAAATAATTATTTGACTGTTGTTGAAACTTGAAAGATATATTGATGTATCTTTTTACTTTTTATGAATAACATTTCAAAAAGATATGTTGATTACTTTTACAACATATATTTTTAATTAGTTTTTTCAAACATGTTTTTGTTTGTATTAAATTATTTAAAATGTGTAAATTATTAACAATTTTTTTAAAAAAAGTAAAATTTAGAAGAAGAAAAAGTGAAAATATATTAATTTTAATATATTATAAATTCTGTTAAATTGATGAGGAAAACAGTGATGTTGATTGATAATATATAATGAATATCTGGGAAGATAAGATGTGGGGAATTATGATGGGGACTGCCTTGATGAAAAAGTACCTAAATGGAAGAAGACAGAGAAAAGCTGCTTCAATGACATATGTTGGTTTTTATAAAGAGATGGACAAATCACACCCAAATCGCTTCTGCAAAGGCCCTTAGCAATTTCTGCGCTCACCACTTTTGTTATACTTTCAGAGGCTTATCATATTCATGATATGTCTCAAAACTTAACCACTGTTTATAAAAGTATTTATATATCACTTATCAATAAAAAATTTATATCGATTATAAGATTTAAATTTATGTTATTGTGAAATAATTTCATCTTTACTAATTTAATCAATTTTGTTGGCACTCTTATTGTAATATGTGATAATGATATTAATATATGATTATTTATACATCACAGATATTTATTTGATATTTATTATTTTTTATTATGTTATATACTTATTACATTCATACTTCTTTTTCATTTTTGTTTTTTTTATTCAATTATCAAAGAACATGAAGTGTGCATGCATTTTTATCCTAGAACCTTGTTTTTTAAACATTTTGTACCGACTAAATCTATGATCTGTCATGCTAAAAACTTTGACCCTTCTATCTAAGCCATTTTTTTATGATCATATTGCTAAATTTATCCAACTCTCCATTTTATTTTGGACGGTGTTCTGCTGAAAATTATTAGATTCAAGTATTGAACACTGAGTAGAGTTATATATATATATATATATATATATATATATATATATATATATATATATATATATCAGCAAGTGGAATTATATGTGACACGTCCATGCCTGGTTGATTACCAATGCTGATTATGGGTATATCATAAGTCGTACAGCAGCAGCTTTGGTCTTTGGGGTTAGGCTTGGAACCATGATGTGTATGAGACATACTTATGCTATAGTAATATGAGAAGATTTAATGCTGGTTTTGAAGCTTGATGTTGCTTTGCTTAGCCTCTAAAATCATGTATTTAGAATGACTATAGTAATGTTTGCGGGCCACTGGGCCCAGTACTTTTTCCTTCTTGCTACTGTTGTTAGGAAATTGGGCTCAGCAATAGAAAATGACTTTTCAAATTCTATAGTTCCTACATGGTAGGTTCAAATGTTCTTAGTTTTTTATTTTTATCAGGAAAATTTTAGGTGAATTTGGCCATGTAGTCTTTAGACTCGCTGGGGTCAAGTCTCTTATGACTCAATCAACTTTTATGTGGAAGTACAAATTTTTTTTTTAATGACAACAAAATTTGAGAAATATAAATTTGAATATTTATAATTAATCTTTGTTGACTTTGTTTATTTTTATTAGACCATATATATGAAGCAAGAGAAAAGTATTCGACCATGCGGATGATAATGCATGGTTGGAATTAGATGTGAAATTCGAACTTGAATAAGTACTTGAATGGATGAAATTAGTTGCATGTTAGACTAATTATAATTAGTAATTTTTTATTAACGTCAATCAATTATTAGAAATCATTATTTAATTATAAATATATGGATCATGATCGATAGTTATTATTATTGTATCAACTATTGATGAATGCTGTATTGAATTGAGTTACATATGAATTGGGTCATTCAGTTATAGTAGCTCACTGAGATTTCCCTGTGTTCATAGTTATTAAATTACACCCTATTAAGTAGTTTATACACACGTACAACTGTACAAGTACTCATCAGGTAGAGTGTCATTTTCTCACAAAATCTCTCTTTACTAAACAACAATTATGGATCCTAGCATGAATACAGGCATGCGTTCTTGATCCATCTCTAGTTCGTAATGATGACTTATATGCTGTAATTTGTATCTATGTATAATTTGGACATTCTAAAATTGGTTTAAATACATTAATTGGTACCAGAGGCATTTAGATACATAATATATTTATCACACTTTGTTGTTTTTTCATTTAGTTTAGTAGCATGTTGAGAGGTCTCTATCCTCATATGGTGAGTTAATTAATATGTAGAGAACAAGTTTCTCGTTCTCTCTTAAAATCTCTCTCTTCACTAAACAAGAATCATCAATCTTGCCATGAATCTAGATGCAAGTTCTTGATTCATCTTTACATCATAGTAATTTGTAGATTTGGATATTCTAAGATTATTTTAAATCATCATTGCAAGCACCAAATCCATGCTGTTGAATCTATTGATGAATAAGAAGCTCTCAAATCTTAATTTTGAGTTCGAAATTTAGGTAAAAGACCTATGAATTCTATAAAAGCGAAAATTGTCCGAAAGAGATTTAAGAACAGGTGATGTAAAAGTTGGCCAATATTTGTTATACAACTTAAAACGTGATGCCAACAACAAACAACTCAACGCTAATTATAAAAAACTCTGTAGGAAGTTGCAAATGAGTTATTTCAACTTTTTATTCATATCAATCAAACTTAGGTATTAAAAATTTACGACAATTTTCACACATCGCTCGACTCAATAAGGTGGACCCTCTTCAACTGAACCATAATCACCTGATTTATCTTAATTTTTTCCACTTTGCCCCAACAATAAAGCAAAATATGATTAACTGAACAGTAAGGATTCATCAAATACTGCAATTTATACACCTCAACACTCGACACACACGGTTCATTGACTTATGAATCGGGAGGAATAAATCATCACATTAATCTTCACTTTTCAAGGATGTATCAATTTAATCTTTCACTTGAGCAATTATTAGTCAACTTTACCGTGTATCAATCAATGTAATCCTTGAACAAATTACTTAACTTTTTTCATATTAAAAAACCCAAATAAATAATTATTGTTAAATTTAGAATTTAAATTGAACCAAACTGACTGGTGGAATCAATTTTAAAGACTAAATTAACTAATAATTATGATAGTTTTGGACTATATTGATTTTCTTATGTTCTCCATACTTAAGATTTCAAGGACTATTTATTGCAATTAGAAATTGAAATTTATGATACTAAAATCCATTTTTTTATCCTTAACAATCAAAGATAAGTATCAGAGTATAAAATAACTTTGACATCTTACTTAACCAATTAAACTAACTTCTTTAGTTATGATACTAATAAACTAACCCAAGTCCAAAGGATCTCATGATCCCAAATTTATATATTGCACCAGATATTAATTTGTGGATGATAAATAGATTCTCCATGCACCAAAATCTAACGCAAAAAACCGAAAAGCAGCCCACAACTCATTAACTGTATAATTGTAAAAGGAAAAGAAGGTAACCATCAAACAAAAACCAAATCTATTTTGTTTCTTTGTTCACTGCTCATGTATGACAATTGACAAGGATAGTAGATAGATATGAAAAGATAGATAGATTCAGAAAAATAAAATAAAAATAGATAGATAAAACCACACAAGAAAAGCAAAATAAACTTGATTTGATGGAATAAGGTGTGGGTGTTGGTGCCCCTTGCCACTCTAGGAGGAGGATGATGATCTGACTTTGTGTTTCAACAGCATCCTTCGAAGCTCCACCGGGTCAATCTCATTGGTGTGATTGATGGGCCTGTAGTAACCCGTCACTGGGTCCGGGGCCCAAGCTGATGAGGCCCCCGATGGGCCCGAATTGTTTTTTGTCACACCCTTCTCGATTGCACTCCTGCTTCCAATGCTATCCAATCCCCCTCTCACCGAAGGAGAAGCATCAGACGCCACTGCGTACCCTCGCCTGTAGTACCATAGCACATGAATATATACCAAAAACGTATTATAATTACAAACATTAACCATATGCCACACAAATGGCACACCCAAATTAATTACAATAAATAATAATAACAATGGTGGTGGTAGGGTGATGAAAATTAATTCTCTATTTCATTTTAAAATATATATTTTAGTTTAAAGATTTAAAATATGTATATTAACAAACGTGCAAGTTTCTAGCTTTATTTTTATACATGTATATCATTGATGCAGAGGTATAAAATTTTATTTCGTTTACATGTGAAAAAAAAATATATTTAATGAGATAATTCGTCCAATGGGTTAAAGACACCCGTTATCTCTATGACCCATGACAAAAAAAAACATTCATTGCGGGCATGTGATGCTAACTGAACATAACATGTTAGTGAAATTGTGGCATGCAAGAAAGAGAATAAGGGCGTTTTGCATGAGGATGGAATAATGGACGAACCGGTGAAGGGAAAAGGCAAGGGCGCGTTTGGCTGGTGAGAAAGATTGTGCCATCTGAATGAGGAGGTTGAATTTGAATCGTTGGTTTGTTGTTGATGCTGCTGCGAAAGCTATTGGCTGCTGAACGCTTCCGCAGCAGCTACTACCACCTCTCAACTTTCTGTGTGTATTTGTGAGGAGGCGCACCACACGTTAGGGTTTGAGATCGACGCACCTCTTTATATAAGAGTTTCCGTGTTCAATATTTTATTATAACAGATATGTTATTAAAAAAAAAAGTTATAACAGAAACAGATACAAAATCTGATGGCCAAGAATTAAAATATGATCAATATTTTACAATGACAAGTTATAACAGATACCAAATTTTAAGGATAAATAACTTATTTAGTTTTGAATTATGTATTACCTGATAATTTAATCTTTACATTTTAAAAATTATCTATTTAGTTCAACCTAAATTATTAACTATTTTAGGTTAAAACGGATAAAATTAACTGAAAAATTAATTAAAAATTTAAAAACTAACAGATAGTTAAAAGTTAGTTAAAAGGTAAAAAAATTATCTTATTAAATGATATTTGTTTTTGTTAAAATTATATGTTAAACTAGTTGGAAAATATAAAATTACATAAAAGATAAAAAAATAATAAAATTTTACGTTAAACAGAAAAGATTTAAAGGAAATCTAATAAATATTTAAGGACAAAAAATATATAAAAATATAGAAGTGAGTGTTCTAAAAAACATTAGAAGTTATTAAAAAATTATCAAACAAGTTTTTTAATTAGTAAACAAAGTTAAAAACTAATCCAAATGTCTTGTCAAATACATTCTTAAAGTATTGACTATTTCTTTTAAAAAATAATTGAAATTCAATTTTAAAACTCATTATCAAAATATAAGTTAAAAGAGATAATCAATTAAAAAAATTAAATATACAAATAAAGGTAAAAAAAATTGGTTTGAGATTATTGAAAAATAAATTTTCATACTTATATATTTTTAAATAACTTTATCTAAACTACTCAAATCTATCACCAATAGGTCGTCCTTAGTGTATTAATAAACTCATTTCATAATAATTAATTTAAAATATTTTTAGAGATGTGAAGATAAAAGTATTGATATATTTATTTTTTTATTTGTAGGAAGAAAATATAATATTAGATATTTATAATAACTAAGTTTCTTGCTCATCCAACTGAGCTATATTTATATTAAGAATATGTTTCTTTATTTTCTTGTTATCTGAATATTTTTTCATAATTAAAAATAGAAAAATATATATAGTTGTTTTTTATTTTATTTTTTAGTTTCAAAATAATTAAATAAGAAATGATTTTGTAAACTAATCTAGGTAAGTTATTCAATTATTTTTTTTGACAAAGAGAGTAGATTTTGCTAGCACCATTATTTTTTCTTCTTCTATGCAAATTATAATCACGTCACTTTTAAAAAATAAAAATTAAAAAATGATCTGGGCCCATGACCTAACTTGGTTAAGGATTGTCTTGGTTTGACCTGTTTATTAAAAAGGACAAATTTAAGGGTGTGTTTGATTTGCATTTTCATTTTCTGTTTTCATTTCCTGTTTTCATTTTCTGAAAACTGTTTTCATTTTCAAAAGATTAAAATTCTGAAAACATGTTTGGTTTGACTTCTTGTTTTCTGTTTTCATGAAATAAAAATACTGAAAATTTATGATATATTGATTTCTTGTCTTTTTGTATTTTTAGATTTGCTTAAAACTACATTCATTGCCACCGCAATTTCATTTTACCCAAAATGAAGTTTATGTTCCCAACTGAAAACACTGAAAATGAGACTTTATTGTTTTCATTTTCTGGTTGTTTCTTGTTTTCATTTTCACTGAAAATGTTTTCAGAAATCCAACCAAACACATTTTCATCACTGTTTTCAGTGAAAATGAAAACAGAAAACAACCAAACCAAACACCCCCTAAATTTTTTTTAAAAAAATTTTAATTAAAAAGGTCAAGTCATGGACTTTAAAAAAAACCTACTAAGCTTGAATAGTGGACAAGTCTAACTAAATATATTTTTACTTCCACTTATCAGTTACCTCACTTTTTTGAAACCCTATTTCGACTCTCTTTTTGGAGTCACTTACCTGTGTAGCACAACATATAGTCTTGGACTCTTGGTCCATCACGTGACTCATGTCACTTTCTTTCTAAATCCTAACAGAGACCAACACACATCCTCATTCCTCACTTCCACTTCTCAATTACCTGCACCGTCATCGTTCAATATTGGTCGACAATACCGTGTCCCGTCAACGACAAGAAGGAGAACCTTCGTCCACCGTTATCGTTCAATATTGGTCAGTGAAACCGTGTCCCGTCAACGACAAGAAGGAGAACCTCCGTCCACCGTTATCGTTCAATATTGGTCAGCGATATCATGTCCGACCGTCCATGAACCTCTATGTGATTTGTGAGTTTGCATTTTTAATCATTATTTTCTACTTAATTTCCCCAAAAACATTGTATATCGTGTCTGACCGTCCATGAACCTCTCTGTAATTTCCGGTTCCCGATTTGCCAACAAGTGCGGTAGCTGATTTTGATTCAGTGGTGGCAGGTTTTGTGCCTATGGTGATGCAGGGGACGCCATTTCAGCTCTCCTCGTAGGTAACTAACTTTGAGGGTTTCAGAGGCATTTTTGAGTTGGATTTTGAGCTGCGTCATGGTGGAGGCGTTGTTGGAGCGGTTATGGTGGGGCTTAAAGGAATAGTGTGACAGTTTTCTATTGCTATTCTTTCATGCATGTTATCTTTTCCCATTCTCTCTTGGGCTGATTGAAGCTCATCTTCCCCCTCCACCACCAGCTGGCAATTCCAACTCTAGCGACTCGCAACCAAATAATTAAATCTCTTCTTTCATCTCTAACTTATTTTCTTGTTTTCTTTTTCCAGTTCTTGTCACCATCTTTTTTCTCATCGCCTTTTGTTTTTCTTATTTTTTATTCTTTTATTTATTTCAGTTTTTGTCACCATTTTTTTCTATTTTTTTTTGTTTTTTCTTCAGTTTTTGTCACTTTGGATAATAACTCAACTAACATTGCTATTGTACCAAAAAAAAATTTTGTCTCTCCTTTCAAGTTTTTTTTTTATAGAAAAAACCTAAGTAAAGCAAAATTATAATTTATAATGACCTAACACTATTAGTTTTTTAGGATTAAATTGTTCAATTTTATATAGGAGTAGAACAATATTTTTTTTTTAATCTATGACATGCAAGAGAATGCACACAAGTTACAAACTAACATTCTTTTTTAACTAGATTTCACATTCATTTTTCTTTTTAAACCCTGAAAAAACAACATAAAAAATGCTGGTTAAATCTTTAATGAAGTTAATTCTAAATTGACTATATGACATTTATAAATCAATTTTCATTTTGTTTTTTTCCCTTTTCATGAACATATTTTAGTTTAGAGAGACAAGTTGAGTCAATTTATCAGCTTGATTGAGCTTAACTATTGATCCAAAAGGTAAATACAACATTGAAATTGGTTAAATATTCTGTTTTGTATCCAATTCTAACCATTAAAACCTTTCACACACCATGATTAGTATCTGATTTCAAACATCCCACATTAAATATTCTATTTTCTCCCTTTTCACTTCGAGGACATTTTTAGTTGTGTGATTTTTATCTTTCTCATTAGTGTTGCTACATGATTTTAATTCATCTGCATGTTTTAGTTGTTTACGCACAATGCAGTTTGCCATATTGTAAAGTGTTGATATTTGGTCTATAGAATTCTCCACAAGGATTGGTAGCTTAATTTATTATTGAGTGAACAAATATCCTTCTTTTATGTAGCTTTTAAAGAGTCAATTGGTTGGTGGATTTTGCAAATTTTACTAGTACAAACTTTTTCCTCTATGCTAAGTCACATTGTGTGAAATGCATTAAATGTGCCATCTTTACCTGCTTAGTATATTATAGTTGCTTTTGACTGAAAATTACAAATTTTTGCCTTTTCTATTGCTATTGATGTACATACTTATGGTTACATATTAAGCTTAGTTTTAAACCATTAGTATTTCAATGGTCTTTGTTTGCGGTTTTTTTTTCCTTTTTCTTTTTTATTAAGCTATGTATGTAGCAAGTGCCTTAGGAGTTCTATCAGCAAGTCCTATTCTTTGTAGTAACTGAACTATGACAGTTCTTTCTTGACCTTTATTGTACTTAATTTCTTTTCTTATGTTAATTGTGCTTAATTTCTTTTCTATTATCTTAATTGTTTTTGCATAATTTGAATTTATATTAAACAATACCACAGGCTTATGTGTTTTACTTGCCAAGGAGGTGGCAGATGGCAAAAAAGAAAAAACAACCATGCATTCCATTTCCCCCTTCCAATTCAACTAACCCATTTCTTAATCCATGCAGGAGGTACTCTAATGAAAAGATGAGATAAATTATTGCAACTTCTATTATGGTACATGAGCTGCCTTTTAGCATTGTTGAGAAAGAAGTTTAGATGTGGACTTTCTAATATGTGAATTCTGATTTTCATAAAGTAAGTTGCAAAACAGTAAGAAGTGATTGTTTAGCGATATATGAGGTAGAGAAGAAAGTATTGAAGGCAAAATTGAAAAGCGTAGCCAAGATTAGCTTAACTACAGATATGTGGAAATCAAGTCATGAAGTAGTTGAGTATATATGTTTATAACTGGCCATTTCATTGATGCGGGGTGAAAACTTCATAAGAGGGTTTTGAGCTTTGTAAAAGTACTTGGCGTGGGATTGATGTAGCTGATGCAATATTCAAGTGCTTGAAGGCATAAGGGATTGAAGATAATGTTTTTTCGGTGTCCATTGATAATGTTTCTTATAACGACTCTTGCTTGAAAAATATAAAGGAGAATTTATCATTGTTCTTCATGGTAGCCTATTTCATGTTAGATGTTGTGCACACATACTGAATTTGTTGGTGCAAGATGGTCTTAGTAAGATCAAAACCACAATTCACAACATTCGTGAAAGTGTGAAATACATCAATCATAATGATTTAAGGTTAAAGGCATTTTGCGATGTTGTTGAACAAAAGCACCTAAAAGAAAGGAAACTTATTATTGATTGTCCTACAAGGTAGTAAAATTTATTTATATTTTAAATTCTTTTATTACATTTATTGTTGTCTGTTTTACATGATACTAACAATTCCATATATTCAGGTGGAATTCTACACATCAAATGCTATCAACTGCATTGAACTTTAAGATTGTCTTTTCAGCCTATAAAGAAAGAGAGCCGCATTATAACTATGGTCCTTTACCTAGAGATTGGGAGAAAGTTCACGAAGTTTACAAACTTTTATCAATATTTAATCTTGCCACGCATGTCATTTCAGGGACCGAGTATCTTACTTCCAATCTAAAAGATCTCTTTATGAGAGCAATGACAGTTCCTATGAGAGCTAAGTTCAATAAACATTAGGGGGAATGTAATCTATTAATGGCCATTGCAAGTGTTTTAGATCCAAAGTTCAAATTTCACATTATTGACATGTTTTCCTTTGATATTTAAGTCTGAAGAACTTATTAATCATAATGTGAATAAAGTTTAGTCTTCTTTGTATGAGTTGTACAATGAATATGCTAATTTGAGTGTTGAAGAATCATCTACTGATGAAGGAAATACTAGTGGCAGCAACACCTCTTCTAATTATGTGCGCAAGTCTACAATTGTTACTAGATTTGATGAAATAATTAAATATTGTGAGAGAGAAAGAAGTTGTCCCTGCTATGAAATTTGAAATAGATGTTTATCTTAAAGAGGGTGTTTGTGTTACTGAAGGTGATAACTAATCTTTTAGTGCCTTAGAGTAGTGGAAGAACAATAGTTTGAAATACAAGATTTTATCAAAGGTGCCAGTTGATATACTGGCCATTCCAATCTCAACTATTGCATCAGAGGCTACTTTTAATGCTGAAGGGAGAGTTATAGATGAATATCGATCAAAGTTGAATGAGGAATTTATTGAAGTTCTCATTTGTGGAAGAGATTGGCTTTGTCACAAATATAAATTGAAGAAGAAAAAGGTTTAATATTTTTTAATTTTATGGTCAATTCTTGTAATTTTAACTTATTTGATGTTTTTCTAATAATAAAATTTATCCTTGTATTTTAGGTTGACGAACCACTTAAAGTGATCAATGGGAAGATTTGATGCCTTACTCTTGATGCTGGTGAAGTTGAAGATTTGAGACTTTATTTGATGTCATTAGTTATGTTATTTTTATGTTTTTGATTGAGACTTGAGTTTTTGGTTTTAATTTGTAACTTTAGAATTGAGACCTTCTTTTTATGTTTATGATTTTGAGACTTTAGTTAGGAAACTTTGATTTCAATTTGTGGCTTGAGACTTGAGATCATATTTGATATTATCATATCAATCACTTTTATGTTTATGTTCTTGAGACTTTTGTTATGAATTTTAATTTGTTCTGGTCTGTTACTTGATTTTTTTAGAACAAGATCATGTTTGATAATTTATAACTTATAAGAGAAGCATGTCTATTATATTGATTTTTTACTTTTAATTATTTGTTCTGGTTTGATCAGATCTTGTATATAAGTTTTCAAACCTTTTATGTATTTAATTAGATCATATCTTATACATAGGCTTTTAGGTTTGATCAGACCTTTATGTGCCTTAATAAATTATTTTTAACAAATAACAAATCCCTACTATATTGTGCAAATTGAATAGTGGTAAGTCTCAAAAAAATATTATTTTATATAATTTATTTGAGTAATATATCATAAATGCCTATAATCTATTTGACATTCTTCTTATTTTTTTTTATCAAATTATATCATCTATCATACTTATGTTTTTCTGTCTTTTCTACTCTTTGAGGGTGTCAAGTAGCACAAAAGTGTCCAAGCATCTTTATCCAATTTATTTTATTTTGTATGACAAAGAAACAAAACAAGAAAAAAAGAGGGGAAAATATCTAATATGATTGATATGATCTACAGTGATATAGAGAAATAATAATATTATAGAATATTGTAAAAATTGGTGCCAAAAAAATATATATAATTCAATTCGAAAATGGATAAAAATAATTTTAGTGTGCGGTTGAACCAAATTAATGGCCAAGATATTTCCGAATACTTGTATAACATTACACTTTTTTTGCTGAATATTTTTTTAAGCCTTCGTATGATAGAATTAAAACATTAATAAATTTTACATTAGATATCACTTTTGAGATTGTTTTCTCAAAATATGTTTAAATTTCTCCACTAGTCCGGGTGGTAACAATTATCAGCAAAACAGGAAGGAGCTCACATTAGGTAGATTTTTTTACTCCTACATAGCAGCCAATCATATTGATATATATATATATATATATATATATATATATATATTATCATTAAATCATATTGATATGAACTAATGTTTGCACTGGCCATTTCGTAATGGTTGATGATAATAACCAGTGGATTTCTATTTGGTTTGCATATCAATCATCAATCTTCAATGCGCAATCTTGACAAGGATTAAAAGTAATTGAGCCACCTTACTGATTTGCGCATACATCATAGGATTCATTTGGTGCATGAATTTAAATTATAATAAAAATTTGTAATTTGTAATTTTAATTCTGAATTAAAAACTACTTCTAGTGTTCAGGTTCTACAAATTAATAATTGAGTGTGTATCAACCGGTATAATATAGTTTCAGTTTAATCTGACTCTAATTTAAATTTTAAGTATACAAAAATAATAGACATGACAAATAATTTTAAACCCATTTTGATTTTGATGAGAAATACTTGTTTAATCAAGTATGGGCATGGTATATTTATTATCCAAATCTTTTAAATGAGAATGAGAGAAGATGAATATCAAACTATACTTATATGTAGCTATGTACATGTATGTACTACCACCTTTATATTTTTTAATATTTTTTTTGTCATAATATATATATATATATATATATATATATATATATATATATAATATTAAATATTTCATTGATATAATTTTAAAAATATAAATTAATTAACATAATATTTAAGTAATTTAAATTATAATAATAGTTAAATAATATACTTAAAATTATACATTTAACTAAAATTTTAATTTATTTCTTAATTATATATTTTTAATATTTTTATTCATTATTTTTTATATAATTAAAATAATTAGAAGTTAGAGACCATATGCATTAGTTGGAGTTGTATATTCAAAGTAATCAACTTGTAACAAAAGTTTTTGTAAAAAAAAAAAACTAATGACAAAAGTTCAAATGAAAAGAAAACAAATATATATATATATATATATATATATATATATATATATATATATATATATATATATATAATAACAACCATTATTAGATTAATATTAAAATATTTATAACTTCAAATATAAATATAATATGATCATCAAACATCTAAAATATTAAATAGATAAAATCATCTCATAAATTATCACTTCCTAAAATATTTCAATTAACCTATCATCATTACAACCATAATTGGTGTTGTCACTGTCATTGCTAGGTTGTAGCTCCCACATCCTGTGTCGATCACTAACACCACCATCATTACTGATGACTATTACCACCTCCATTGTCACAACTATTGTTGCTGCCATTATCACCGCTAACGCCTGACGACAACAATAGTGACAATGACTACAACCATGGAGGCGGAGGTGCTAGCAGTCATGGTGATACTAATGAGTTAACAATAGTTGAGATAATTTAAAACATGATAATTGATATCTTTTATATATCTAATTTTTGTTTAGTAAATCTTTTAAAGATTTGATGATTATATTAAATTTTAATTTGAATTTATAAATATTTTAATCTTTTTCATTTATTAGTTTTAAGTTTAATGTGATGATTGCTATTAATTATTTTGACGTTGTCATAAGAATGTTTTCACATGAGCCGTTGAATAACCATTGAAATATTGATTACTTGCAAGACTTGCCAGAAAGATATTCAATTGGAGAATTAAAGAAGAATTTGCCAATAGCATTTCCTAAGCCCGAAGCAAACGATTCGATGGTGTTGCCCATATTCAAGAAAGAGAAGGTGTTTTATATTTCAATGCAATGCATCAAGTAAGCAATGTACGTATTTGAAAAACTAATCTTTAAGATAATTGATTTTTATTCGGTAAATCTTATACAAATTTTATATTTAAATGATATTTAATTTAAATTTAAAATATTTTAATTTTGATCTTTTGTTTTAATCTAATGATTAATATTAATCATTTTTATTTTCACATTTGTCAATAAAAAAACTAAAATATTATTTAACTTTTCACAATATTTTCCTGAAAAAATAAAGACATTAATTTAGGATAAAAAAGTCAGAATTTTGCAAAATGAATGCAAATAGCGATGAATTATGGCCTTACTTGGAAAAACAGGGATTGTGGCTCCTTTGACCCCCCATATTTTCCTTGGAAGTGCAAAACACAGTTCCTTGAATATTACTAACCGTACCAAAGAGACCACTAAGAATCCCAAGCTGAGCTTTGGTTTTTGGAATTGATATTACAGCAATTTGGAGAAATGTGATAAAATATTTGAAGTTCATGATGATTCTTAGATAAGAATAGGACAATCTTAAGTTGTATTTCTTGCCCCAAGTTAGATGTGTAGATGAACAATTTATACTATAGTGAAGTGCCAAGTTACGTGATTCAACATTATTACCCCCTATACAAAAATGGAAATTGCTGTTGCGTGTGATAACCTACATAGCCATGTTGTTTACTACAATTTGATAATATTCTTTTTCAATTTCATTGTTAACCAAAGCGTTTTAAGTTGACATTCTTTCAATACCGAATTGTCAACTGTTGATTCTATATAAAGCCAATGCTGTGTGCACCATTTGTATCATTAAAGAAGCAACTCGTGTTCCCTTGTGCAAGCTATGTGATGATCTTTTGAAGAGGTCCAGTGAATACCCACTAATTGAAAATTTGATATGCAATCAGGATTCGCATTATCCCATATCGCATACCCTTTGTTCCAACCTTTTTCAGTAGAGTGAGTAAAATTACACTACACATCATATCTAATTTGGTCCATTAGTGCCTGATATGATTTAGCTTAGCTTTAAAAAAAAAGCTAAAAGAATAGCATGTTGTTGCTGTATTGTATGGATATTTTTAGATTTAAATAGAATTTATAAATAAAAACTAATCAAAGAAAATAATATTATTAATAAAGAATATTTGTATCAGATAAAAATAAATTAAAGAAGCGTGACTGTTAAAATTGAGGAGGAATATGAAAATATAAAATATTTTCTTTATTGAAATAGTAGTATCTTAAAACTTAAAATTAAAATTAAAATTAGTTAAGATTACAATAACTTTAAAATCCAATTCTTTCTGAAAAAATATATTTTAATTTGATACATTATGAGATTTTAAACTAATAAAAAAGTTATAAATAAAATGTTAAAATAATAAAAAAAGTTATAAATAAAATGTTAAAATTAAACACTATATAAGAGAAGACTTTTTTTTACAACCACGTGTATTTTTCATAGGAGGAATTATTGAAAATAATTATGATTATCATAGACAATAAATTTTTTTCTCAAATTATTTAATGTAATTACATATTCAATATTTAAGACCATTGATTAAGTTAAAATAATCATGCATCAATTTATTGACATGTTAAATGAGAAATCGAGATTTTATTAGAATAATAGTAATTGTTAAAATAGTCTTATTTGATAATGAGAAGTCATATTTATAGTACATCTATACATGGATATATATAGGATCGTGTACAAATATTTTGGAGTCTAAGGCGAAAATGTTAAAGGGATTTTTTTTATAAGAATTTTAAAGAGACTTAATTATATTATATAAAATATTAATTTTTATATTAATCTTCTAGCTTTTTTAACTGTAAAATTTGCATATTGTGATATTGGTTAAATAAGACCCCTTAGGGGCCCTAAAAAATCATTATTTTAAGAAATAAAAATATAATTAATTTTTTATTTTCTTAAGAAAATACATATAATTATCCAACTCTATTACATACACACACAAACATATATGTCCTTAGGTTTGAATAATTATCTAACCATATAGCTATCAATATTTGTTCCTATTAAATCCTCATTGAGACAATATGATGTGGGCATGATTCATTTATCTTGTTAATTAATATGAGAAGCACTTGAATGAACGAAAAAAGATATTTGTTATCTATATAGGCATGATAGAGAAATTCTTATCAACTGGATGACTACATGTGTAATTTCTATGTATTTAAACAAGAATTTCCATGCAAGGTTAGAATCGTACGTCAATCAACTTTTTTTTTATCAATTAGAAAATAAAACAACATAACAGAACGAACTAAGAGCGCAAATGCAGAGTGCGTCTAGCACCTGACATTGTCAGATTTTGCTTTTTTGGGATAATATAAAAAGGGGTCTTATAAATAAAATAGAGATTTACTTTTTTGGGATAAATAAAAAACTTTAAATGACATTAATTGTGATAATAGTTAATTTTTAAAAATATGAAATTAATTGACTAATTTTTAGGGAAGAGAGAGATTCAAAATTATTTTATTTTGATCAGTTGTGATATTAAAGGAAAATTAATAGGGATTTACTTTTTTGGGATAAATAAAATACTTTAAATGACATTAATTGTGATATTGGTTAATTTTTAAAAAGATGATATTGATTGACTAATTTTTAGGGAAGAGAGAGATTCTAAATTATTTTATTTTGATTAGTTAAAATTTGTTAATAGTTAGTAATAAAAAAAATTTAGAGGCCTAAAAAAATTTTTTTTTGGGCCTTAAGCTGATGCTAATTTACCTTGCATCTTGCACGGTCCTGAATATATAAGAGATTCTTGATTATGAAAGTTACACTAAAGTTATTATTTCACACATAATTTGCAAAAGGAAAATGCTTATCACTTCTACAAATTCATACACACGAAAACTATAGCACCAATTGTCTTTGATTTCCATCAGAGAATTATTTTTTATTTTTAATTTCATATTCAACCAATAACGTGTAAACATGTGGCTTTGTATCGTGTTCATGTAAAGGACTTTAGTATTAATAATTGCAAGGTTAAAAGAATAAATTGACACAATTTCTTATTGTTGAGAAACTAAATTAATGTTAATGTTTTATAATTGAGAGAGTGAATTGATTAATGTTTTAAGGAATTGAAGGATGCCAATGTTTTGGAAGATTAATAGATATAGATCTCGGGTGGAGGCAAAGGGAAGGGATTCATATATATGCTCAAATTATGTTGTTCATTTGTTCTTCATGTTGTATTTCAAATGGTTGTTAGTGGAGGAGATTGTTGGAATGCAAGAAGATATGAAGGTTTAGGTGATGGCATCTTTAAAAACTCTTAAAACAGTAAGAACTTAAGATGATAGTAATATAAATATAAGTTTGAGTATGTACGGTAGAGGATGAATAATATTGACATCTATAAACATAAGTTGAAAGAGGACATTAGGTGAGGTGAAATATACCTACCAAGGTCAAATTGTCTCCTAGGCATAAATTAGGTTTCAACAAGGAAATCATAGAACACTTAAAAGGCTATAATATTTGGATAGGATAAACTGGAGAAGCAAATTTCTCCAGATGGGGCACTTTTACAAAATATTTCCTAAACTGGGGTCATTTTCAAAAATTTTACGGGGAGGGGTTATTTTTCACGTAAACTGCATGGGCCTCTGAGCAAACCGCCATTGTCAATGGCGAGTTTGCTGCACTGAGGAACCCGCCATCCCCATTGGCGATTTTGCCATGCATGGGGGAACCGCCAGTCAAACTGGCGAGTTCCTGGCAAGAGAGCACAACCTACATTAGCTACGTGTGCAGGCTACGTGCTGCTGCAGGAGAGACAGGCGCACAGGAAGAACTCGCCATTGGTGCAGGCGAGTTGCAGCTTTGGTGCAGGGAAGAACACGCCATTGGTGCAGGCGAGTTGCAGCTTTGGTGCAGGGAAGAACTCGCCAGTTTGACTGGCGAGTTGAGCTTCAAAATTTTGTTTTATAAAACGCGAGACATGGGACTTCGTATGCATGCTTTCTTCTTCTTCTTCTTCTGCTTATCTTCCTCACTGCATTCCTTTCTTCCATTGCATTGTTTCTTCTTCTGTTGGTATTAGGTGTTTTTGTAAGTATTATGTTGACTGAAAATTTTAAATTTTTTTGTGTTATATATATTAAGTTAAGTTTAATTTATATTTCAGTTTTAATTTTGTTATATATACATGTGTAGTGTTAGGACAACACAAGTAAGATTCAAAACTTCACCTACAATACGTAAAAAATTTGTCAATTAAAACTGAAATATAAATTAATATTATTTTTAATGTTGTTTGCCCTATATTTTTCTGTTATATATACATGTGTTAAAATAATTTCAGTTCACATATTAATATTATTTAGGTTAGGTTTATGTTAGGTTAGTTTTAATTCATTTATAAATATAATTTTAAGAATATTAGTTAGGTTAGTTTTAGTTGATTTATAAATATAATTTTGATAATATTAGTTAGGTTAGTTTTAGTTGATTTATAAATATAATTTTAAGAATATTAGTTAGGTTAGTTTTAGTTGATTTATAAATATAATTGTAAGAATATTAGTTAGGTTAGTTTTAGTTGATTTATAAATATAATTTTGATAATATTAGTTAGGTTAGTTTTAGTTAATTTGATAATATAATTTTTAATGTATCCTAACACTACACTGCATTCCTTTCTTCCATTGCATTGTTCCTTTTTTTAATGTTGTTTGCCCTATATTTTTCTGTTATATATACATGTGTTAAAATAATTTCAGTTCACATATTAATATTATTTAGGTTAGGTTTATGTTAGGTTAGTTTTAGTTCATTTATAAATATAATTTTAAGAATATTAGTTAGGTTAGTTTTAGTTGATTTATAAATATAATTTTGATAATATTAGTTAGGTTAGTTTTAGTTGATTTATAAATATAATTTTAAGAATATTAGTTAGGTTAGTTTTAGTTGATTTATAAATATAATTGTAAGAATATTAGTTAGGTTAGTTTTAGTTGATTTATAAATATAATTTTGATAATATTAGTTAGGTTAGTTTTAGTTAATTTGATAATATAATTTTTTTATAATTTTGTAAATTAATTATAGATATGCTAAGTTAGGTTAGGTTAGTTTTATTAATTGTTAGGTTAGGTTAGTTTTATTAATTGTTTTATATATAGATATGCTAAGTTTGTTGATGTTATGGTGAAACTTTTAAATATTAAGTAGTATGTTTAAATATGATTTAGTTGGTATATTATTATTTGTACGTTAGTTATAGTTGATTTATTAATATAATTTTGTTAAGATTTTTAAAATTTGTATGTTATTATTTGTGATAAAATTATTTGTATGTTAATTTTATTGTTATGTTATTATTATTTGGTTTAGATTTATTAGGTTTGTATAATATTATTTGTATTATATATATGTATTTTAGGTTTAGTTAGAATGTGAATATTATTTAGTTTATTGAATTATAGTTTTTATTGAAATATATGATACTTTATTAATTTTATATATACGTTCTTTAAATTTTTATTCCATGAATTTTTTTTGATTTAATATCATTTTTTGTGTATAATATTTGTTATTTAATTTAAATTTTAATAATTGGAAAAAAAATATGGTCATTTAATTAATTTATTTATGTACGTATTTTAATATTTAATTTTGTTATGTATAGAGTATTTTAGTCAGTAAATTAAGTTTTTTGTGTAAATTTATGTACGTGTAAATTTTTAATTTTATTATGTATTTTAATATGGTAATTTATTTAAATTTTGTAGCTATTTAATTTTTAATTTGTTATTTGTAATTATTTTAGGTAGTATTTTAAGTTTATTTGTGTACAATTTATGTACGTGTTAAATTTTTAATTTTGTTATGTATTTTAATTTTGTCATTTATTTAAATTTTTGTAGCTATTTAATTTTTAATTTTGTTATTTGTAGACTATTTTAGGCAGTATTTTAAGTTTATTTGTGTACAATTTATGTGCGTGTTTAAATTTTTAATTTTGTTATGTATTTTAATTTGGTCATTTATTTAAATTTTTGTAGTTATTTAATTTGTAATTTTGTTATTTGTAGACTATTTTAGGTAGTATTTTAAGTTTATTTGTGTACAATTTATGTATGTGTTTAAATTTTTATTTTGTTATGTATTTTAATTTGGTAATTTATTTAAATTTGTGTAGGTATGTAATTTTTAATATTTTTATTTGTAGACTATTTTAGGTAGTATTTTATGTTTTTTTGTGTTAAATTTTTGTACGTGTAACAAATCTATGTATTTAAATTTGGTCATTTATTTTAATTTGTGTAGCTATTAAATTTGTAATTTTGTTATTTGTAGAGTATTTTAGAACATTTATTTAAATTTGTGTAGCTATTAAATTTGTTAATTTTTTTAATGTAAAATTTTTGTTGTCAATTTTTTGTATTATATTTAACTTTACAGCATCAATGGCATCTTCGTCATCATCTTCATCTAGTATACACATTAAGTCTGGCCAATAGAAGGAGACGTCTAATGGCTGCAACCTAAACATGTTTCCGAACATGTTTGGAATGGGGAAGCAGACAGAAACTACATATCAGACGAGCTCTACCCATCTATCAAGGACAAGAAGAAATACCAGAGGAAATTATTCCTCTGCTTCGCCAATCAGGATTCTATTGGATAATGAAAATGGGGTACCTGAAAATTAATTCTTCATTAATTACAGCCTTGATTGAAAGATGGAGGCCCGAGACACACACGTTTCACTTCAGATGCGGAGAGGCTACGATTATTCTTCAAGATGTGTCAGTCTTGTTAGGTCTTCATACTGAGGGGGCACCATTAATTGGTCAGACTAATCTTGATTGAGCTGAATTGTGTGAAGAATTATTGGGAGTCAGATCACAGGAAGGTGAAGGTGAACTTCAAGGCAGTGTGGTCAAATTAAGTTGGCTGGCTCACCATTTTTCAGAAATAAATATCCATGACGGTAACGTTTCCCTATTTCAAAGGTTTACCCGTGCATGGATCCTCAGATTCATAGGAGGAGTTCTATTTGTTGACCAAAGCAGCAGTAAAGTTTCCCTAAGGTACCTCCAATTTAATTAAAACTAATTTAATTAAAAATTTCATAAAAACTATACATTGAAATTGCTATAAAAAATTACTTAAAAAAATAATAATACAAATTATTTTACGGGACATTACGAAATAAAAATATAAAACTAATTTAATTAAAGAATTACTAAAAACTATACCTTCTAACTGCTATAAAAATATAGGTTAAAAAAATTATAACACAAATTATTAATTTCAAAATTACAAACCTGATTCAAATATTTAAGTTCAAGCAAACAAACTTTAAACTTTATGCGGATAAAAATCCCTACACACTCAGAAAACTCAAAGCTCTTTGTGCATTCAGAAAACTTAAACCTACTAATTGTGAGCACACAGCTACAGCTGAAAGAGGAAAGAATTTCTGATTTGAAGAACAGCTGAAAACGTGAGTGACCACACAAGTGAAAGAAGAAAGAATTTCTGATTTGAAGAACAACTGAAAATGTGAGTGAGAGTATTTATAAGCACACAATCGTCATTCGTGATGGCTATTTTTTCTGCCTAAATCGTCAATGGGAGTTGCAACTTGCAGGCAACTCGCCAATGGCAGTTGCAACTCCCTTTTCTCTGAAAAAGCTCCTGCACCTAGCCACTGAAAAGTGCAACTGCCTGCGACGTAGGCCTGCACCATCAGACCATGAAACTCGCCAGTTTGACTGGCGGTTCCCTTGCGTGTGTGTATATCGCCATTCGTACTGGCGATTTGTGTCTTGCATGGACATATCGCCATTGGTAGTGGCGAGTCCTTCACTGAGACCAAACTCGCCATTGGCAATGGCGGTTTGGCTGCATGACCCCATGCATTTCACGTAAAAAATTGTCCCATGCTGCAAATAATTTGGAAACAACCCCATCTGGGAAAATAATTTTTAAAACTACCTAGATGGGGAAATTTGCCAAGTGGAGATTGCATTATGTTCTTTACTGGTAGGGAAATATCACCCGTAAGGCTCCATCATGTCCATTATCTTCTTTTAAAGACAATTCTATTTAAGTTACTATTGGATATTAAGTGTGTGAATCGTTTTTGTTGCAGCAAGAAGTACAAGACAACTTCAACTTAGAAGCAAGGCATTAGAAGCTTCCTGAAAACATTAGTTGATTCTGATAATCCAAACATGCTCTAAATGTGCACACATCGCCTCGATGTAATTTAAATATTAATACTCCATGTTAAATAGGATTAGTCAATTAATCTCTTCTGCCGACCATGTGACCAACATAGAATAGTACTACTAAGTTAGAACACCACTTTCATTGTAAAATAAACATTTTTCAAAGGAAGAAGAAAAACCAGTGAACAAGAGAGGAAGTAACTAAACTAAACTAATAGGTTATGAATGAAATGCAAGGATGATAAGATTACGACATAGAGCCAACAAGTTTGGTTGTTTTGGTAAATCACGGACCAAAGTTCATCCTTCCTTCTATTCCCTCTCATTTCCGTTTCACTATTCATTGCCAGCTACAGGTACCAGTGCCACTCACACACTCGCTGTTTTTCTCAATTCACACTTTGAACTTGAAGGGCACACACAAAATTGAATCTTTTTCATTGTAAAGCACTTCATTCCCTCGTTTTTGTTCTTTTGCCAGATCCCACTGTACTGCACCGAGTTCTCGAACGCTGTAGAGTTTCTATGGATTTCAGAACCGCCACTAAAATCCATGCAAGAGTTGTTGTACTAGGCTTTTCCACTTACCCTTCTATTGTGGCATCTCTCATATCAATCTATGCTCAATGCCATCAACCCCACATTGCCCTTCACGTTTTCTCCAGAGTTTTGGACTTATTCAGCATGAATTTGGTGATTGAGAGTTTAATGAAAGGTGGGCAGTGTGATGTGCCAAGGTGTTTGGCAAAATGTCTGTTAGAGATGTGGTCACGTGGAACTCCATGGTTGGAGGTTACGTCAAAAACTCGCGTTTCTTCGATGCGTTGAGTATTTTCCGGCGGATGCTGAGTGACAAGGTTGAGCCTGATGGGTTCACCTTTGCTTTGGTGGTTACTGCATGTGCGCGCCTTGGGGCTCGGCAATGCCAAATGGGTGCATGGTTTGATGGTAGAGAAAAAGGTTGAGCTGAATTATATTTTGAGTGCTGCATTGATTGACATGTATGCTAAGTGTGGTAGGATTGATGTTTCAAGACAGGTTTAGTGGGTTGGCAATTCATGGGCTTGCAATGAATGCGAATGTGGTGTTTTCGAGGATGCAGATGGAGAGTGTTTTGCCAGATTCTATTACTTTTATTGGGATTTTAACTGCTTGTAGTCACTGTGGATTCGTTGAAGAAGGTCACAAGTATTTTGGTATGATGCAGAACCGTTTCATGATTCAGCCACAGCTTAAGCATTATGGAACCGTGGTTGATCTCTTGGGACGAGCAGGGCTCATGGAAGATGTTATCTGGAGAGCACTTTTGAGTGCTTGTAGAATCCACAGAAAGAAAGAACTTGGTGAAGTTGCCATTGCAAACATATCCCGCTTAGAGAGTGGAGACTTGTGTTGTTGTCAAATATGTATTGCTCTTTAAACTGGGATGGTGCTGAGAGAGTGAGGCAGATGATGAAAACGGGAGGGGTTCGGAAAAGCCGTGGTAAGAGTTGGGTTGAATTGGGGGACGGCATTCACCAATTCAATGCAGCGTATCAGTCTCATGCTCAAATGAAATCAATTTACAGAGTGCTGGAAGGTTTGGGGGATTCACACCCTTGACGGATCTGGTTTTGGTGGATGTTTCCGAAGAGGAAATAGAGGAAAATTTAACGTTTCATAGTGAGAAGTTGGTCTTGGCCTATGCGGTCCTGAAACCTGCGTATCTGTCTAGACTGTCATAATTTGATTACAATTGTGTCAAAAATATTAAACAGAGATAATCGTGAGGGATCGGATCCGTTTTCACCAATTTGAAGGTGGTGTTTGCTCTTGCAGAGACTACTGGTAGACATGAGAGTTAGTTCTTGGTTGCATTGTTGAGTAGCCCTTAGCTTATGCACATACTGATTGAAAAGAAACTGCTTAAGATGTGTGTGAACGGATGCAAACCAAGTCCTTATGCATCAAAGTATGAGCCAGATCTCTCGACAAAGTACAAACACCAAAATCCTATCCACTTATGTCTTTTGCATACCTGTTAGCTTGGAACAGGATAGAGTAAAAACCACTTTTGGGCATAATTTTTGGTTTACCTGATTTTAAATTACTGTTATGTAAATATGATGGGCAAAGTAAATTTTAGTATGTAATTTGGTAGTTATAAATAAGTTAAAATATGTTTTTTGTGTTCATATGGAAATGTTTGAAATTCATTCTGATAAAATTTTTAGTATATTTTTCTTTCTTACAAAGTAGAAATGTATTGTTTTTTGGTCTGGATTCGGATAACTTACGATAATGACTTTTTACATCGGTTATACATATAATCAATGTAAATGTGATGTATTTTACATCGGTTATGCATACAACTGACGTAAAATGTGACTTTTTTTCAATTGATTGTGCATATCACCAACGTAAAAAAGTCATGCACATAGGTTCGAATGTTCAAACCTTGCTTTGAGCCAAAAAAACACATTTCAATTTTGTGAGGATGAAAAACGTATTGAAAATTTTGCAAGGGCAAATCCCAAATATTTTCATAATTACGAAGATGAAAAACATATTTTAGGCTTATAAATATTGATCTTTTTCTGATAATTGACAATGTTCCTCCATATGATCAGCAAGAAGTGAACCAGATAGGCACCAAAAAGGACACAAAGCGGCTACAGCCACACCAAAAAGGAGAAAGGGTCTTCCACCAGTTTTTACTCTTCCAGATGGACTGGGAATATGAAGAACTCCTAGTTGAATTAAGAAATAAAGAAAATCAGAAATTATTTACAGAAAACTGACTTTGAAGTCAGTAATAACTCAGTCAAAAGTTGTATAACTCTTAATCAAACTTGGAGTTTTTTTTCAAAAAAAATGTTAGGTCATCATTCGTCAATTTCTTGTGGATGCATAAAATTGTTATTTCGTCTTACACTGAAAATTGAGATTTCTTTTATTATCTTGGTACCAAGAGTTATCCCGTCGTTCGTGCCGATCATTTGAAAGGCTTTGCTTGGTATATGTTTCTGTTTGTAAACTTTTGGGCACTCTTTGAGATTGAAATGCACTGATTGGACTGGATGACACCTCCTGTTCTGCCTTGGTTGTGATTATGTGTAAGTTACGTGAAAAACAAGTTTATTGACGCATCCATTTCATCAAGTACCTTTAAATGCGGATAAGGTATGCAGTTTTTGCATGCTTTAAGTTACATGAATTAATTACAGAAGAGAAAGCTTTCTCAGTCTACTTATTTGTCTGATTGAGTGACAAGATAAATGACTCCTACTGAGGCTTAGGTCAGTGTGTTTGTTTGTGAAGGTGAAGAAAGAGGATAAAAAACTGAGTAAGTACCTGTTTAGCTTAATTTATTTCGGAGAAATAATTTATTCTTGTTAGCCTCATAAGAACTTTGCAAAACAAACGATCATTTCTCAAGATTCAAGCTGAATCAACCATGTGTTAAGGTTAAAAAATTGTGGCGTTCACTTTGCTTGGCAAAAGGTGGACTAGCTTCCTATTCCAAACTAAATCCCAAAACGTGAAATAAGCTACCCAGCCTAATAACAACCAATATTACTCGTCCCAGCCCAGAGATTATTAGTTTTTTTTCTTCTAGGATTAATTATACTCAAAGATTTTGTTTAATTTTTTTCTAGTATCGTTTGTAATTAAAATGCTGTAACTGTACAATCTACGAGCCTATCCCTCTATCTTGGTATTGGTTGTAACAAGGACCTAGAAGTGTGCATGAAAGTAACATGAGAATGAATGAGATTTCGAGACGTCATGTACTTGCAGGTAACATGAAATTCATTCCTCTAACATGTTGAATAGGTGGCATTACCAGCCAATTCATTGTTACTACTTCTCACTTCCTATCCATTCGGTCCTCTTTGATTTTGACTCCAATGAGTATTAACTTTTGGACTGTACCAATACGAATAACATAATAAATAGTTGGAGGATGCTCTACTAGACTAAGAGTTTTAGAATCCTCTATTCAAGGTTGTGTGTGGCAAAGGAGGTGCTTAAAAAATACTACCACGCTCATATTCGGGTGAGTATAAGATAAGATTCTTAGTAAAGTTTTAATAGGAAAATACTGTTATGTCATAGTAAATTTTTAATAGATTCTTACAGTAAATGGTTATTATGTCCTAATCAGTTATAGTGAAAGAGAATCTATAAACAAGTAGTTTTAGCCTTTTTAGTCGCTAATTAGGAAAGAGGTTTTAAGGTAATTATATTTGGTTACCCTAATCAATACGATCCTAGAGAACCTTGTTTGTTACTACTATTCACATTTTCATTGTACACACATCCCTCGATCACACTTTAGGAGGAAAGTCCCTTCTTATTGCGTGACAGGAAGTTACCGTGCACAACGCCATTATTTAGGCAAACACTAAAAGAATGCCATGCTCAGCTCCAACCACATTTTCCTTTTCCCACTTTTCATGCCAAACTATATATCATGACAATCTCCTCTCTCATAACTCCATATAATATCACCACATAAAAGATCAACCTCATACGCCTAAAACCAACCACTAGCCAAAACAAAATTAACTTCAGACTTCCAACAAAATGGAACCTCAAAGTCTGTGTTCCTCATTGGAAATATTGACACAACATATCAACACAATCATAGACCTTATTTCCTCGCCTTATCATTGTTTTACAGTGGTTTTGGTTGCATTCCTAGCAACCCTTTTCTTTGCATGCAGAAGAAAAGCACCAATTTACTTGATAGACTTCACCTGCTACTGTCCACCGAGTTCCTATAGGCTACCACTTGCCATGTTTGAAGAGAATCAACTTTATGACAACATGGATCCTGACGCTGTTGCTTTCCAATGCAAGATCATGGCCAAATCAGGATTCAGTGAGCAAACATCCATTTCTCCATCTCTTGCTCAGATACCCAAAATAAAAGCTCTCTCCTTTGCCCTTGATGAGGCTGAGACAATCATGTGTTCAGTAATCAAAGACCTGTTTGAGAAACACAACATCAACCCAAAAGCCATTGACATAATCATCACTAATAGTAGTGTCTTCTGCCCCACACCATCTCTTAGCGCCGTGGTGGTTAACAAGTTCAGAATGAGGAGCAACATAATGAGCTTCAACCTATCAGGTATGGGATGCAGTGCTGGAATCATATCAATGAGTCTAGCTAAGGACTTGTTGAGAGTTCATAGGAACTCTTTGGCTTTAATAGTAAGCACAGAGACTCTAAGTCTGAATTGGTACACTGGTAAAGTCCCTTCTATGCTTCTTTCTAATTGCCTATTCAGAATGGGTGGAGCAGCTATATTGATGTCTAGTAGGGTCCAAGATAAGCACAAGGCAAAGTATAAACTTCAGCATATTGTTAGAACAATCACTGCACAGGATGATCAATCTCATGGCTGTGTCTACCAACAAGTGGATCCTGAGAACAAAGAAGGTATATCAATATCAAAGAACATAGTAAATGTGTCTGGAGATGCACTGAAGAAAAACATAGCTTCACTAGGACCATTGGTTCTGCCTTTGAGGGAGCAATTCTTGTACTTATTTTCGATTATTTGTCGCAAAGTTTGGAGTTCAAGGAGAATAAGCATCTATACTCCAAATTTCAACCATGCTTTTGAGCATTTCTGCATACATTCAGGGGGAAGAGCCATCATAGAAGCTGTTGAAAGAAACTTGAGGCTAAGGAAACAGGACGTGGAGCCGTCAACCATGACTCTTTACAGGTTTGGAAACATTTCGTCTTCTTCGATTTGGTATGAGCTGAGCTACATAGAAGCAAAAGGGAGGATGAAAAGTGGGGATAGGGTGTGGCAAATTGCTTTTGGAAGTGGATTCAAGTGTAACAGTGCAGTGTGGAAGTGTGTTTGTGACGTGAAGCCAGACACTGCCACTGCATGGAGGGATACAATTCACTCGTACCCTTTGGATATTGTGAGAAAAAACTGAGGATACTGATCATTGTGGATTTGGGTCTAAATTTCAAGCTCCAACATCTTATATTCCTTCCCAAATGTAATATTTAATTTGAAGAGAAAAAAAATACTGTGTCCACTGTAGTTGAAGTTCGATAACCAATCTATTTATTCACTTAACCAATAACTACGTGTTAAGAATTGCTTTTAATGGTGTAAATTTTTGTGTGCAAGTCACTTTCCTATCTACAGATGCTATAAAATCGCAATAGGACTTCAATTACAAAGTTCAATGTATTATTAACGCATATATTTAAAATGTTGAACAAGAATGAAAACTAGAGATTGACGACCTTATATAAAACCTGATTAGCCAAGCAGTTTGAACTCTATATATACTCATTGTAGAGGGCCAAATCCCTTGTAAATCAGTGTAAATACCGTAGTTAATCGTAATGCTTCCACGGTTATACATGCATAATATATTTTTTATCCATAAATGTTAGTGTAAGAGATTATGAAGATGTGAGATATGTGAAAAGTGGGGAAAAAGATGACTTTGAAAATAAGAGAAATAAAAGGTAAAATATTTTTTATCCCTCTAAATTTTGATCCCTGTAATTTTTAAATATATCATTTTTAGCCTTTCAAGCGCCATCTAAATAACTTTTTGTCTTTGTATTATCTAAACCACTTAAAAGATCAAAAGTGATAAAGGGACAAAACACACAATTTTAGAGGGACTAAAATCAAATATAACATATTTTGAAAGGGAAAAAAAAAACATATTTTACCATGAAAATAAAAGTGGGTGCCAAGAGGGGGAGGGTTGGCTAGACAAAAGGAGGGTGCAAGGAAGAGAGAGGCATTGCTAGGTGCACCCAGTAAAATTATTGGTACACCTAGCAGTTGCGTGATTTTTCCGTTTTACCCTTCCTTAAGGGTATTTTTGGAATTTTGTTTAATGCTGGGTGTATAAGTAATATGTCTGGTGCACCTAACAACACCCGAAAGAGAGAAGAATGAAGGTGAAAATGAGAGTAGTTTGGATATTTCAAAATAACCCAAAAAATTGGAAATATGAAGAGCAAAACGATGGTGTAAATAGCATGGGCCACATATTATTGACAATGGGATATTTCACAGGATTCTCTTCCTGAATCCATCCTTTTTCTTCTATACCCAGCACATTTTTGACAATTTCAACATTTCATATAGATCCTTAAGGATTGTTAAAAATATTTTACAAAATAATTTAAAATTAATGGTCCATATAGATCTTGAACCTGTGACGCTATAACCATATGGATTAATAGATCAATTATGTTATAAAATAATTAATATCGTACATATAATACTAAAATTTCTAATATATATTTAATACACATAAGTTTACATAATAAATTTTATAACAATTAATTTTGATCTAATAATGTAATTTTTTACAATGTAAATTTGAAATAAAATCATAGGTTTAATAAAAATTTATACATGTAAAAAAGTTAATTATTCAATAAAAATTAATTATTATGTAAACTTATGTGTATTAAATATACATTAAAAAATTTCATTATATATAACAACATTAATTATTTTTTAACATAATTAACCTATTAACTCAGTTGATTAGAATGTCGTGTTAATAACACCAAAGTTATGAATCCATAATAACCTTACATATTGTAAATCCATAATAACCTTACGAATTGATAATCCATAATAGCCTAAGGATTGTGAATCCATAATACCATAATGACCTTACCTAAGGATGTTTTTGATTTTTCACTCTCAGTGCTGGGTGTAGAAGAAAAATGACTGATATAGAAAGAAAATCCCCATCATTAGACATGGTATTAACGTCATCCAGACTCCCAAAATAAATAAAGCATGGAGATTTAAAAAAATCAAGTCAACTGGGACATTAATGCTCAATTTAGACAAGTTTTTCAATAAATACCTATAAGAAAACAAAATAATAAAACAAATCAAACTTCTTTAATAAATTAAAATCAATTTATATACTTTAACTTTTAACTTCTCCAAAAGCTAAAATGCATCATTCTATTCAATTCTACAAGGAAGACGCCTTGTAGGAAAGCTATAGAAATACGGACGGATCTATGTAGGAATATTCTTAAAATCAATCCAATGATACAAAAATGACGATAAAAGCCTGTTAAAAGAGAACTGTGAATCTCCCAACACGTAAATTTACACCAAGCCCTCCAGATTATAGCACATCCACTCTGTGTATTGGCAGAATAAATAGCCTGAGATATATGAGGAGCATGTCTAGAATCGACGGATGTCTTTAGGAGGCCTGAAGTTAAGGGGATGGGTTTCTGGAGTGGCACTCTCGTCTTCTTTCCACATTTTTATCGTCTTGTCAGCCTCGCAGGTTATAAGCCTCGAGCCAGTAAGATCATAGGTACAAGCATAAATACCAGCTTCACTATCCAGGGAACCTGTAAGAGGGGGAGGTTGAGGAAAGAGGAAAGCAAATAATTATACTAGTCAATCTTACGGGTATGATAGAACTAAGTGGCAAATAACTAATCATCTAAGAGCAGCCAAACTTGGATACCAGGCTGTACAATTGTTTGGGATTGCTGGAAATTATGACCACTCTTCCAATCCCAGAACCACATGCTGCCATTGTCACCTTTAACCAGGAGAAAAAAGGGCATAAAGTTTAATGCAAGGGACAAATAATATCCATATCAAATTCTTCAGTATGACACAATAAATCAAGATTGGGGAGCATTAATTCCTAATCACATGCCTAAGAAAAATTGGGGCACGGATTAGTTGAATTTATTCCACAAACTGCTTTCCTGATAGTCTAAATTTGTTTCCATACCTCCAGTAACCATCACACCCTCCTCATTGACAGCCATTGCATTGATGATAGTTTTCTGTTGAGAGCTGCACATTAAGCAGAATAACGAAAAGACATCAATTATTGGAGCATATCTTTCCAACCATATCTTTCAACTTAAAGCAGTATAATTTGAGCTTGAATATTAGGTATAGACAATTCATATTTGGCATTTTGCCCCCCAGGAAAGATCCTACCATTCATTAATGATTCCCTAATCACACAAATTTGGTAAAAATAAGTTTAAGAACTCACAGCATGTTGTGCAAAAATTCTCCTTTTGGAAGGTTGAACTTTTTAATATTGTCAGCTGAAGCAGATGCAAAAGCTTGCCTGCAGCCAACAAAAAAAATAAGAGGGTGATAAGACAAAATAGAATAACAAATTTAACTAACCAACCATATTTTATAATTCCACAAGTAATAATCAACTGATATCAAACACATACTCTTTGGGATGCTGGGCCATTGCTCGAACAGATTTTTTATGGTTTGTAAGAGTTGACATTGTTTTACCTGAATGAAAATGAATGCATCATGTGTCAGATTATGCATATAATCACTACATAGACAAGCAAGAAGATAGGAAAAACAAAGCCATAAATTACCATATCTAAGGTCCCACATCTTGATGGTAGTGTCATGAGAACCCGTAACAACTTGGGGATCCTGTAAACAAAATATGAACAGAATAAGGCCTCTGAAGAGCAGGGAAATAAAGGTTTAAAAAAGTAGAACAAATTAAGACATGTTTGAAAGCTGCATTTATATGACAGTCTGTTTTCACATTTATCATATTACAACTAACCAAATCTGATAATCTGCACACCAGTTTTCACAAGCAGGGCGGGTAATTACCCACAATATTGGGACTGGGTACAGGATGCGTATATGCCCACAAATTTACGCAGGTATGGGTGCAGGTACGGGTACTATAGTACCCAACCCACCCCACTCATCATTTATATGTTACAAAATAGTTATATATATAATTTTCTATGAAAAATAATTATATTTTTTATGACTAATACCCTAAGTCTCTAATATCTAACAGTATCACCATCAGAAAGTGGGAAATCCTAAATCGCTATGTTGGATGATTATCAGAGAGCGGAAAACCCTAAACCTTTTATTAGAGTTTTTATTAAGCGATTAAAACATTAACTTTAACAATCGTTATGTTGGATGATTATCTTTGTACTTTTGTTTACTTATGATTTGAGTTTGGACGAGTCAATGTTATGCTAGTTTGTTTTTAATATTATGTGTGTATGTTTTTAATGTTATGTTTGGATTATTTAAGAATCATTTTTTACTATAATTGTAGTAATTGTTCTAATTCATTTTTTATTGATTTATTATTATTAACCTTATATACAAGTAAAGTGCAGATTGTTGGTGCGGGTGGTATATAGGTACCCAGCAAGTACGGAAATGGGAATCAAAATTGCTACCCACGCAGATATGGGGCCGGGTATGGGAATGGGTACTGTAGGACACTACCCAGACCTTATCCATTGCCATCCCTACTTACAGATATAAGTATGTTGGAGGACAAATGCATGTATATAGACTGCAATATATGGCACAACTGAATATCAAGAAGAAAAAAAAATGATATAGACAACAGTAGAATCTGCACACCGTCGGCCGCGTAAACACAGAGCAGACAGTGTTATCATGTCCTGAAAGAGCATGAATCTGCATTTTACTTCGTATATCCCAAACCTGAAAATTTAGCATCACCAAAGCATAAATTTTACATTTCTATTCCTTAATAACAAATTTGAAAATATTCGAAATTATTTACCAGAAAGGATCACATTCATCTAACTATACAATAATGAAACTCTATCAGCAAAATCCATACCCGGCAGACAGAATCACGTCCTCCGGTTAGTAAAACGTCAATTGTGGGATGAAGAGCCAAGCAATAAACACCACTCAGATGACCATGATAAGATCTAATAACCTAAATACAATATCATGTATTTTAGTAGCCTGTTATTTGATGGAGTCAAGTAACTGCTGAAATATTCAGTCCAGAAAAATTACTAATGAAACGGAGATTTGACCTTATTCTGTTCAAGGTCCCAACATTTAACTTGTTTATCATCACCAGCAGAGAACATGTAAGTATGTCTGTTGCTAACAGCAAGACCTGTTAAAAAAGCACATTGTTATTATTAACCTGGTTCACAATTGCTACCACCACTAATAACACCTTAGCATCTTACCTCTAACTTGTTCAATGTGGCCTGTTAATGTGAGCTTCAATACTCCACTTGCCAAGTCCCATATCTGCCCAGAGGAACAACTTGAGCAAAAAAACCAACTAATTTTGAATAGAGCCAGAGAAAAATAATACATTTGGCATGATAAGTTCATAAACTTTCAAAAAATTTAGCTTCAATTTATAGCAAGTTCATGGTAATAACACACCAATATTTTTAATAAATAAAAGATTAAAATATTGCATAAAGATAACTCTAGGAAGAGAGCAATCCCACAAGGTCAAAATAATTTTGCGATGGCACTAAATATCCTATAATCACCAAAAAAATATGCAGCAGATAAGTTGAATCTGGAAATATTTATAAAAACACAGGGTTGTTTAGATTAAATTATAAAGAAAAGTAACCCATAGAATCAACAATTCAACATGACACCAAATTTTCCTTATAAACATGCCTTCTCATAACAAGCAACTATGGCATGCATTTTGTGATCAAATACCTTGATAGTTCGATCTGCAGAACCAGTACAAAACCATGTGTTACTGGGATCAACTGCAACAGATCTCACCCATCCTAAGTGGCCGCTGATGACCTACAGAAAATGTATCAAGGTTCAACTCACTCAACTAAAACTATATCATAAGTATTACAATTTAAAAGGCCTCTGAAAATTATGTAGGTAAGACCTCATTAGAACAAAAGACTACAAGAATCAAGACAATAGCATAGAAACCAATTATTTTAATTTAGATATTATGTCAGAGAATGGACGAGATTCAAAATTTAAATTTGCTAAGTTGAATAGAACCACAAATGCTTGAGAAATTGCATTCCTACTAGCTAAAGATCCTATGCTTTAAATAAATTTAAACAATTATCCTTCTTTACTATGTAGTGCATGCATGCCAATCTAAGAACACAGGGTGGTCTAAAAGCACAACCCACATTACAACAAAACACATCCCAATTTATAATGAATTGAACAAATAAATGGGTTTCTGTTCTGTACTGCACAACTCTAGCAATCTGAGCTAGGATGAAGTTTTTGTTTGTCTTTCATCTTCAGACTCCTCTCATCCCAAATATCAATAGATTTGACCTTGTGAATTTGAAGTAGATTAAAGAATATGCTTGAAAGACTAGTAAAAAGATCATGAGGTATGGGTTAACTACTATGTTTAATTGGCTTTTTCCCCCAAAATAAATGATACAACTCACATTAAAATTGTTGAACTAATCACAATCATGATTGGGTGCTCAGAAAATAGACTTTGCAGATTATTTTCACCACAAGACTTTAAACTTTTTTGAAGATATATTTCTTTACAACTCTTACAAAATTCAAGTGAGCACATCATCATAGCTATATTCTGTTCAGTAAAAATAAAAATGTTAAATAATCAAAGCAAAGAAGCAAAAAAGCTCTAAGATTCCCTCAACATTCAGGGTTGTCCAACAGAACATTTATAAAAAAGCTCTATGTATTACTCTACTTTATCTGAGCATGTAAATCCAAGGTAACCTTGCGCTAGTTGTAAGAAAATGGCAACAGTATGATGGAACTAAGCTGGGGTCTTTCTCAGCTAAACCACTAACTAATGCACCAAACATGCTCAACTAAATTTTTGGTTCACACAATCTGTGAATGAAAAATAACAAATACCAATGCCAATTATCCATCATTAAATCTAACTAAAAAAAGGGAAGAGGTTCGTACCCTGTAGTTCTTCCATGGTGCATGCCATACAGGACGTGGCCATTTACTTGGCATTCTTTCCATCAAAGCAGATGTTGATAAATTTCTGTAGTGTTGAAATCATAGCAGTTTAGTCAAAATGTTTGTTCCAAGAGAGTGACAATCCTAAAAACATAAATACAATCCTACATTGGCAAAATGCATAAACATATTGAGAAAAAAACTCAAGACAGTGTACAGAACCAACAAAATGAGCATTATGCTCTTAGAAAAATATAATGCAACAAGGACAGCTACAAGTCACAAATCATCTATCTTGGAATCTCTTTAAACAATAAAAAGCATCAAGAGAAAGCCAGGACCTTTCAGATGAACCAGAGGCTGAAACAACCGCTGTACTTTTGCTCTGAAAGCCAGTATCATTCCTGTAAAGGAACAAAAACATAAAAACCATCAGTCTTCAAAAACAGCTATTTGAAAACTTAGCATTCTGCAAGACACAGTTCACGCTTCAATTTCATAACCTATGGCTTTCCTTTCTACAATGGCACAAATTTATAATGCATGTGACTTCAAGAAATAACATTAAAATATCTTAATACAAGCAAGAATCAAAATGAAAGAAAAGACAAATGGAACAGCATACTTCTCAATGCATGGAATCCCATTTATTTTTCTTTTGAAAATAAAATGTCACACATCAGCAAACTTCCATCATTTTTCACACAGTAAACACTTTTTATTATATTGAAAACCAATTAGGTTCTTCAAACAATATTTTAGAATACTGAATACTACATAATTCGTTATTAAACTTTTGCAGAATATATGATTTGCATCTTAACTGTTATATAGGCTAATATGTCAGAATATAAATTTTTAAATAATCCAAGAACTATAAAGAAAAAAACCTGATAAGCATGAGCCAAACAGATTATGTGAGTAAAAAAAAAGAACTCCCCTGGCCTAGATGCACAACGTTCATGAAAAATGGAGGAACATATACTTACGGTGTTGTGGATGGCATAGTTGGACCAACAACCAAGGCATTTTGGGGTCCTCCTTTCTGAGAATCCTTGGAATCTCCTGGACCTGTTAAATAATAAGAAACAATATCAACATGATGAGCACTAACAACATGGTTCTCTTAATTATTATTATTGAGGAATAATTACATGGAAAATGTTGAAAACACTATATGCTAGAGGGCACATCAACATATTTCTTTCAAATGTCAAAAGCATGTACATCATAATATCATAACACACACAAGGGGGAAAAATAAAAGCATCGGATCAAGAATAAAGAGTTATGTAAAGGCACATACAATGGGAGTAGGCATTCATTAAATACAGAATCCTAAAAAGATCTATAATTCATAAACATCTTTCTAACGGTTATTACAACAAGGACGTCAATTTCAAATCTCCTAGGGCGTCGAGAAAAACGCACAAACACTACACTCACACTGATGTGATAAAGACAATGGCAATGCCGCAAGAAGCTATATAAGTTAATCACACACACCAAAAAGATGGCTGAGAAATTGGAACCACCCTAAAACCAATTCCAATAACTTTCCTATAACAAATCCATACACTCACACCAGTAAGTTACCTGGAAGAGCAAGAGTGTTAGAGGGCCCTGGATCCTGTGTGGCAGAACTAACTTGATGAGGAGGTTGATTAGCAGTGCTTTTGATTCCGCCATACTCCACGCTCACCTAATTTCCATTCCAAAAACCACACAGCACAACCAGCTCAGCTCATAATCCAAATATCCAAAAAACTTTAAAGTAAGGACTCACAATAATCCAGGGTCCATTCAATCTTGTCATTTAGGGTTTTAGGAGAAAAATCCAACGGCAACAAGTGTACTACTAATTCAAAACTCACAAGCATTATAAAGATTAGGAATTTGAGATTCAGTAACTAACCTTGTGGCTAGTGCGGATTTTCTTGCTGCACGAGAAAATCAGAAGCATCGATCAGCGTTGGTTGGTGTGTGAGAGAGATTACGGAGAGAGTGAGGAAAAGGGAAAAGAAGCGAAACCTTTCGGCATCGGGAGGAGCGAGGTGTCCGTGAATGGGAGAGAAGAGATCGAGAGCGCGCTTCAGAGACTTGAAGCTTAGCTTCTTTAGCGACTGTGGCTCCACGGGCTCCACCTCCATCTACGGCGTCGCTTCTGTCTAGGGTTTCGCAGCAACGACGCTTTCGGACGGCGTGATAAGGCGCGGCGGAGAAACCTTCACCCGCTAGCTGCTACCACAGCTCGTCTGTGTTAACATGCTCTCTTCAACACTTATTATTTTGTGTTTCATTAAAATTTATTAAAAATTATCAAATTTTTAATAAACTTACGAGAGATAAATATTAATTAAAAAATAAAACCTATTAAAATTGATGATTTTTAATAAATGTTAATCAATTTAAAAAGAAAAAGTTTGAGAGGATTGATATCGCTCCTCAAATTAAAAATAGGATAAATACTTATTAATCCTTCAAAGTGGTAAGTGTTAACAATTTTGTCCCTATAAGATTAAAAGTAAAATTTCAATACTTGAATAACAAAAATGATGACATATTAGTCATTTAATTAACCCATAACTATTAAACTTAACATAAACACACACACGTGATATTTGGGTTAATTACGTGACAATTTATATATATATATAAATGTTAACCATGTTAGTTGATAAATGAAATAGACTAATTTGTCAAATTTCCAATGGATAGACAAATTTGTCAATAAATTCTCAATGGACTAATTTGTCGATAAATTCTCGATGGATGGACTAATTTGTCAATAAATTCTCGATTGATTAATTTGTTAGTTTGAAAGATTTGATTTTTTTTTATTCTAACCCCTTATTTGTGATGGTTGAGTGTCAACAGTTACTTGATTGTTTAATGGTTGCCACCTTGCTAGGCTGTGTGAATTTGGTGTGAGGGAATAGTGTCATGGATCTCGGCAATCACAACATCATGCAGATTCGACGCAAGGAGGCACGCTATCATTAAACACATGAATCAACTAATTTTAAAAATTATTTCAACTTAATCGGAGGTTACATATGGTCTAGACAAAAAAAAAATCAATCTTCAAACTTAATTAAAAAATAAATACAAGTTTGGGAAAATCAATTTTAGAAAAAGTTTAAAATTTTAATTAAAAATGATAAATAATTTATGGATTTAATTAAAATTATTATGTGAGAATTCATAAAGTCTCCGGAGGTGAGATGACTAGATTGTAAAAATTAATGATTTTTAATTCAATCCTTAAATTATAATAATTTTTAATTTCAATTTAATTCTTGAATTTGTATCTATTTTTTAAGTACGTCATGTTGTTAACATTAGGGACCTATTAAAAAACAAATGCAAATACAAGAACCTAATTACACATCCATTTAAAAATTGTCAAATAATTAAACTGGAAATTAATTTAACTTTTAGAAAATAGAGGAACAAAAATTATTGATTTTAAAAGTTCAAGAATAAAACCAAGTATAATGAATGTTGAATTTTAAAGGGATAATATGAAGAAGAAAAAAGTGAGAGTAACAAAAATAATAGTTTTAAAAGGAATGTGTGACCACACAAGAAATTAAGATGTACAATAATTGTATAATTAAAGTAGGTTAGATACGGAAAGCTTTGCCTTTAAGCAAATAAGCCTAATTTATATGTGTGATATCTATGTTCTAAAACTATTTACCAAAGTAAACTTGACATCATATTTTAACCTAAAACCTTAATACATAATGTTTGTCGGTTTTCCTCACTTATATTTTGCTTAACTTATTCATTTCTACTTAATGTGAGACTTCATCTTCATGCTTGTAGTCCAACAATAGCAAATTAATAGAAATAGAGATTATATGTTTTGGAATTTATCTGGCTCTAGATTTTCAAACTCCTGGCTGAAAGGAATAATATCACCTTGGTATTTGATATACAACATTTCCTGTACACTGAAGACAACCAAAACTATTCACACTGGTCTTCAGTCAAAATGTATATCTATATATTTACTATAGTAATCCTTGCTGCAAAATTTGTACTTAAGCTAAGCCTTTGGCTATTGCAATCTTCTAGGCATCACAGGATGACTGCAGGATAGGCTCTGTTGTAATACTTTAGCCAAAGCGTTGGAAGTTGAAAGGATGTGTATGTACAAATAGCAAGTTGCTCTTCCTATAGAGGGATCCAGCCCTGTTGATTATATAATTGAGGAATTAGCTAGGATGAGAGCAATGTCACATGTCCACATTGTTTTTAGGAAAATAAATAAGTAGAAAGAGGTCAGATGAGTCGTGCTTACCTTGATTAGTCCCGTCTCAGTACCACAAAAAATTATGTCATTGGCTGCGAGGATGCTTGTTATCTTGCTTCCAGCTGATATTCTCCCCAACTTTTTCGGTGCCTCCCTCAACCATATCTGGTTTAGGAAGTTAATTTCAGGTTAAGAAGTTAACTTGCTGCCTTTTGGTTAAACTTGGATATGGGGTAAAAATGAATGTGAAAATTTAATGGATCATTTCTATGGGTAATATTGGTCATGTTTGGATAAACTTTTCCATAAACACTTATAGGAGAAGAAAATAAGAAGGTAAAATGGTTGAGATTCTCCTGTATGTTAAAATCAATTTATACACCTAAGCTTTTGGAGAAGTCAGATGAGAGTTTCTATAAAAGTTAAGTACATATAATTTGATTTTAAGTCAAGGAAAAAGCTCAATTCATTTTAGTTTTTTATTTTCATATAAATGCTTATAGATAAGTTTATTCAAACAAGGTCATCGTATCGAACAATTGATCCATGCATTCTTTACCTCAATTTTTACACCATACCAGAAGAACCTTGAATGTAAATTGTCTAACAGAATTTATTATATGTTCCATTTAACTGTAGCAAGTTATCATGTGGAGCTTATCAGGTATTTTTGTATGTTCAGTGTTTAAATTGATAATTTTTCATTAAATACGTTTAGCTACCTGAATGTTGTTCGGTGAAGAGCTGGAGATTAGGTACAAGAAGTCTTCTACCACTTCCATGTCCACCACATTATCTCCTTTGTCCGTAAGAATTGAAACTTTTGGTCTCTTAGTTCTTTTCCATTCCTATATAATCCATCCATGTCAGGAGAAAGCAGTGTTTTTTTTTCCTAAGCTGAAGCTATAATTCTCACCTTGAATGTTGTGCCTTCAACATGCTTATTTGCACTATAGAGCCAGTCTCTATATGCTACAACTGCATTGATGGGCTTACTTTGCTTCCTCCAACTCCTTGTAGGGGGTTTGATTTCTAGTTCACGGTTGTGTGTTGAGGAATACTCCTAAAACAAAGTATCATGTCATGCTTGTACTTTATTGGTACTAGAAATCTAGAATGCATGTCATACAACAAAACACTAACCTGTATGCTTGAATCTGTGCATCCAAAATATAACTTTCCTTGAGCCACTGTCATGCATTTCACATGCTTACCTTTCAAAATATCTTTGGTCACTCTTGATTCATTAACTAGCTGCAAACGGTTAAGAAGATAAATGAATCTATTGTAAATGGTCTCTACTTTTGTTACCTGGTTATAGAGAGGATTTAGTGGTATATATGTGTGTGATTTTGTTTTCTTCAGTATAGCATGTCACAAATCATGGCAAGTTTTGAAGCCTCACCTTTAATCCCAGGCTTTCACTAATTGAAAAAATTGTTTCACCGTGTGCACGCAAATGATGAATTGGTTCCTTCAATGCTATAACTTCAACACATTCCAGCTTTCTCTGGATCATTTTCCACACCTATTTTATGTATGTTATTGTAAGATAATCAATTCATTTTTGTTACTAGAGATCTTGGTAGAGAAATAGAAAGTGGTGACCTTGGAATAAGTTTAAACTTACCCTTATGGTTTTATCAGTGGATCCACTTAAAAGACTGTCTGATGGCTCATAAAGTGAAAAACATGTCACAGACTTCTTGTGCTCTTTAATGTCCCATACAAGACTGGCTGAGTGCCCCCTAATATCCCAGACCTATAACTCAAAGGATGTCATAAAATGATTTAGCATGTAGTCTATATATATGAAAAAATGTGTAAATCATATCATGTGTTCCTTGCCTTGATTGATCCATCTGAATATCCACTGAACAGCAATCCCTTGAAGTAGATGAGGGAGCAAACAGCTAAGCTGAAGCCACAACCTGCCTCGAGGATTTGTGTGTGAACGCAAGAAATACGCTGCTCTTACCACCGCCATGATTTGGGTGATATCACAAAACATATCAGTAAGTGCTAGTTAATCATGGGAAATTTACACAAGTTCTTAACTTATATAATATTCATGCAAGTGATACAACTTAGTACATGAATGAATACTCACTGATATGTTTGGCAGCAAGAAATCGGCTACTCTGTGTAATTCCTCCGCCATCCAAATTATATTTGAAAGGCGTCTTAGTGATTCCTTTACTCCTTCTGAGAAATGCATTAGTTTTTGCTTTCCTACATGAAAAACACCGACTTAGTCGAGGAAATTAATATTTCCTGATCAAGAAGTACTCTATCATTCATTCATTCTAAGATTTTATTTTATTTTTTAAAAAGAGAATAACTGATTTTCTTTTTTCTCCAGTAAATCCTCTAACACAGTGCTCACAGGATTTCTGTCAAGTGCACATAACTGGCATAAGTTGAAATATTGGGATGAGAAAGACAAAGCAAAGATTTCATATTTATAATCAACATGCACAAAATTTCTTTGTTTATAACTATTTTGTGTTAATTAATAGCGTATGACATCCGTTAACTGACATAAACTATGTTGAGGACAATACCTTTCCCAGAGGCATAATTAAACATGCACATACATGCTAGAAGCCTTTCCTCCAACTCTATCCCAGGATGCAGAAACTGCTCAATTCCACTTAGTATAACCTCAGATGCAGAATAACTTATGCTGTCTGGGATTTTTGATATTTGACAACCAAGCCATGAAATGGCTATAAGGCAGTCTCTAGAAACCCTCTTTATCTTGCTTCTTAGCACCCTCTCTAAAGTATGGAAGACAGAATCCCCAAGGCTTATGATACATTTGGCAATTTTTCCACACCACAAATCTGTGCTCGTATCCTGCATTTAATGAAATTAATTCACCTCCTTTAACATGCTACGAAGCTCAGCTCATGCATATACTTTGAATTTTCTGACACAAAAACCTTTTTGGAAGCTTACCTGTAAACTCTGATCCAACCAGTTGAAGTTTCTTATCATATTCTGGTGATAGGGAGAGGTCAAGCCTGTCTTTCTCAGCAACCATGCAGCTGTGTATGGTTCTCCTGTCCAAGCATATGTACCAGCAAGATTTGATAGAATGGATGCAGCTAATATCTGCTCTGAACTTTCTTCAGATGTCATTGCCCTGAGAAGGATCTGCACTGCTTCTTCTCTGAACACGCCTTTGTCAGGGGAGTTCTGCATGATAATTTTGTTTTGTTAGTAATTAATGCTTTTAAACTCCATATGTTATCTTGTCAGAATCCTTTGGTCAAATTATATATATCCAAGCCTAAGATTTAGTGAAAAAAACAAGTTTCTAAACTTCAAATAATTTCAAATTAGAAATGCAAGATATTTTTCAATGGCTTTATGCTAAATGTATCATTTAGTGACTTCATGTACAAAGTTTACAAATTTCTAATATGTGAGACCCGCATGATATCTCCTTTTGATAAATATTATTGTTGCTTATTATTAATTGTGAACCTCATGAAAATTAATGAAATGGAAGGGAACTTTCCTATATACTGACTTAATATCTTTGTTCATTTGTAGGAGTTTAATGATTGAAATTCATGAACTGTAGACATATTTTTATGAATTTAAAAATTACCAGTATGTCTAACTGAAGCAAAATATTTGCTGCTAAAAGCTGGTGATCAGGTTGTAACTGATGTGCACAATGCATTAGTATCTGCATAATATTGATGCTGCTTTCTTGCTGTATACGCTGCAGCAGACTAATAGCTGATGATCTGAAAGAAATGAATCACGGTTACAGAAAACTCTCTTTGGACGAGGATTACAACTAATATATAAACAAAGCATCGGATTTACTTGTTAAATACATATTTGCTACAAATTCTACTCAGTTATATTCAAATAAAATTCAAATTAAATATTTGTCTGCATAGTTATATACCGTGGTATGCAAAGGATTTCATGAAAAAATTCAAGAGCTGTGCATTTGGCGCGGGTGTTTTCTGATTGCAGAAGGTGGATAAAGGGAGCAAGTGGAGTGAATTGTGACACATACTTTCTGCATTGTGCATCATACTGCATGCATTTTATAAGAATGGTGGTTAAAGAGAAAAATTCTTCTAGATTATCATTCCTGGCAACTTCAAGAAATCCGCTGAGAACATGTGGAGAACTGATGGTGGCCAAATGCATGTTATTTGTGGCATAGTCAAATGAAGTTACTAGTTCTTCGATGATCATCAATGATGCTGCATGAGGTGTCAAAAGAAGTGACTCTTGCTTATTCTTGTAACTATTTGAAGTGCATACAATCTCCACTAATATTGGAAGAAGTTCCAATGTTTTTATATCGATAGGTGAAGGATTTATTAAATAGATTAGAATTACTGCCTCATGGACATTTTGTTTTAGAGCACTTGCCAGATCACACAACCTTAAACCTTTCTTCTTGACATCTTCTATAATTGACTTGTTCCTTGAAATTATTGTTGTCAGAATAGATACTGATGCCCTTATTTTTCTTTCTTCTTTGGATGTAGAGATAGCTATTAGCAGCTCATCCAAAATCACATCCTTTAAGGAAGCATAAGTAGCGCCTGATGAACTAATCAAGCTCTCATAAATTGATGCAATGTCTACAGTATATTCTTCATCACATTTTCCTAATACCTCTGAATAATGTAGTTCTGAAATTCTCCTTTCAGTCAGTTCAGACAAGTCGCGCAGGGAATATCTTCTGGAGTTTGAACAAACTTCATCAAACTTTCCTAGGCTATATGATCTTTGTATCTCGGAACTTTCTTCATGATTTTTCTGGCTTGGCCTATGCTTGCAAGCTGATGTAAACGTTACATGATCAAACAATTTTTTTGGCTGTGATGCATCCTCGTTTAATTCATCCTCTACATGACAATTTAAGAGAGTATTTCCTGTTTTATCTCTGTATTTTGAGATAGATAAGGTAAAATCTTCTATGGACCTGTTGAATCTGCTAGAATCAAGCTTAATTATGTTTCTTTTGTCCAACTGTTCTTGCATTGGATGTTGATGAGCTTGAGGCAAACCAGAGTGTTGTTGTAGCTTCCTGCGAAGGTCAGTTATAAGAAATTCCACGAGACAATTATAAACTATAGTGTAGAATTAGCTTCTGTAGGATTAGATTAGAGATGGATTTTGAGTAAAACAAAGAAAATGCAGTTGATAAGACTGTTTAGGAGCCAAACCAGTTGTAGATTTCTGGTGGTAGATCATCTGCTTTGGTTATTGTGGTTTGTATATAAAATTTTCTGTCATCCACATTTTCCTGAAAATGAACAGATTGAGTTAACAACTTAGCATCCACTTTCAGATTCCTGTATAGTTGTCTTGCTTATAAGATCAAATTTGACCAATAGACATATATTTTAAGGGGGTTATGTCAACAAGAAATCTTTTGAATAGTTACCAGGTCCTTTCTGTCTCTAAAATCCTTATAGCATGCATCCACTGATACTGGTGTTTTAGAGTGTGCTTCTATCATCATATCTTTGAAGCATTTGATGCTTGACATTGTTTGGTCCTCTTTGCCTTGATACTGAACTGACTTCAGTTGTTTGAGGGCTTTCTTGTGACCTTCATATTCAGCAATATCCATGAATTGTTTTGACTCATGTTCCATTGTATGCGTCACATTTTGAGAATCAAGTGGATGAACCTTTTCATACTGCATACTCATATCAGAGTTTAGGGGAAATGAAAGGGGAACAAAAAAGAGAAGTTGTTGATGCATCTATGATCCAACATTGTAAGTTTCCAATTGTATACTATAAAATTTGGAAGTGTTTAAATGAAATAATTTGTTGTGTTATTGTCAGTAATAGAACTAAATAAGAACAAAGCTTACCATATTGCAACTTTTCAATCTTGGTTCGTGTTGAACTGAAGTTGAAGAAACACAGCTAGTATTTGGTACATCCCTGTTCACAATAGTAACTTATTTTTAGATGATACAGTAACATTCTAAAAATCCTTTGTCTTGACTTCAACAAATCAACCAGTATCTTATGTCAGTTATGTGTTTCTTGCCAATAATATCACTACATTCTCATCTTATCTTGTTTTGTCATTAATTATTAGAAAAACAACTATGGACTATGACTGAAATTATTTTATTATTCACTAAATATTTAACATATTTCAACCTAATTCACCATTAAAATTAACTGCATTTTTATTGTTTCTCTTCAAACCTAACCATTTGTCTTTGGAATAGTATTGTTAAAAAGATGCTTTTAGATGGATCTGTTATGTTAATTACCTAATGGTGAGTGGAATGGATGGAACAAAATGAAATGGCCACCATTCTATTGTTTGGATACTTTTGCAATGGAATGAAAAAAAGAGTGGTTCCATTCCATACCCCCAAATTGGAGAGCAAGAAAAAAAGAGGTATTAGATGAAATGAAATTCCATTACAATCCATCCTTTTTTAAACAATTCAAACAATTGCACTTAGTATCATTCTATTCCACCCTTTTCCATCAATCATTCAATCCTAACTTAGAACCAAAGTCTAGCTCACAAGTCCTAAAACTTCATGTGGTTTACATTTTTACTGCATACTTTTTGCCTGTTTTAGTTGAAATGTGTGTGAGACCAATCTCTTTGTTTTGGAACTGTCATTCTCATGAGCATTTACCAGCATTACTTTGGCTACAAGTCCCCCTCAAATAGAAACTTGAATTTTGCTAAATGGCCAAATCTAATCTTTTCACTACGTCACAGAAAACAACATTGCATTTTCTGGTTTTAGTTTTAATTTCTTCCTCAAACTATTGGAATTTCAGAACACACTAGGTTCCACTTATTGAACATAATGAGAGTTGTGTTGAACAGCAATGGTTAATCTTACACAGACCGTGGTGATTGTTTGCTGCAATAACTGCGCCACCATGGAGTCTCTCCATAAAGCATGACCTGGTAATACACAAGCCACTCCTTGTACTTCCTTGCCACCTCCTTAATTGCTTCATCCATCTCATCCTCAGAAGACACAGATTCCAGACTTCTACTGCTACTGTTTCTCTGCATCATGGTGATGCCTGATTGTGGGAAAAGACTTTCACAAAGTTGTGATGCAAATTCTGTCCAAACAAGCTTTGGTGAGACCAAAACTGCTTGGAGAAAATGCAGTGCTGCCTGCCACTCATCTCCCTGGAGCTTCCTAACCACTGAGAGGTAAAAGTAGGAGCAGCACACCAAGTAACGGTTTGGAATTGTGGCTGTGACCTCTTCCTCATCAAGCATTGCTGGCACCTGAAGCATTTGTTCTGAGTTCCTTAGCCTGAAGGATCTTTCTTCTGGCTGTTGAGCTTGAATTGCAGCCTCAATGCTGTCAATACCCCAATAGAGATTGGACAGCACTGATTGCTCAGAGAATTCAAAGAATTCCTGCTTTTGAATCCTCAAGTTGGAAGTGCATCTCAATTTTAGACCATTCCTGGTTTTCTCATCTTCCAAGGTGTCTTGAATGAACCTATTGATTGAAACAAGCACCCATATGTATTTGTGGTCTAACATCTCGTATAGCGTGTTTGGAAACTCGTTCAGAAGTGAGAAATCATGTTCGAGACGTGGAATCTATAAGTATTAGCTTCTTAAAATCACATCCCAAAAGTGGAACCAAACACGCTAATAATAGTCTTGAGATTATATATATCAATGAGGGAGATGGTGTTGAATATGAGAGAGGAGTTAATGTAAGTTGTGTAGTATGTGGTTATTAGATTAGAGGTAGAGAGGTTTAGCATCTGGTAGCAGTTTCCTCCCGTGACTGTTTTTAACAAGATTCCAAATTTCATAGGCCCTTTAATCTTGTATTGCTTTCAGACAAAAAAGAGACCGTTGTCTTTCCTTGAGAGGGAAAAAGGTCCAAAACATTAACCATTATAGTGCTCCACTTCACGTGTACCTTATCACTATGGCTTTTTCTTTCTCTTTACGTTTTTTCATTGCCGACTCTCCATAATGCTAAATGCCCATACATACTTGCATACTCTTGTTTATAAAATAAATTAGCTTGTGTTCTATCATTTATGTGCTTAGACAGATATCACAGGAAAGAGATGAAATCTAGTACACGCTAAGAATATTGTAGGGGAAATTAGGTTGTCGTCTTAGGTTTAATTATTTGCTCCCACTAGTGGTTCATTTGATGATCACACATGCACAAACTATGTGCTACATGCCTTGAAAATTAAAATATTCAATTCACATTTACAAGCACTTTTTTTGTAACATACATTGCTTTCCAAACATCCATGGCCTAAGGGGAAAACATTTCTTATATAGTTAGTATTCTTTGTTGCTTCAATTTGAAAAGCACTTTTCTTAAACAGTTTTTATTATCTTTATTTTTCGCAAACTGATAAATCCTTTGAGATGGCACTATTGTAAGATTGCGCTTGGACTTCAGCAAATCGCTTCAGAGAAAATTGGGTACCTTTACCTGTGGTCCTGTGAACATTGAAATATTAGTAAAAAACTGTAATATGTCAACGTTAGAGTCGTAAGCTTAATTGGGGTTTGGTTAGTTAAGCACTTATTTATTAAAAACTTATGATCACACTGGTTTATTTTGATAAGATTCATGATTTTTTTTTTTTGAGACAGATAAGTTTCATGATACCAATTTAATAAAATAAGTTTTTTTTTAAAAATAAAACAAAGGGTCGTAAGTCATTTTGTAAACTTAACCAAACACTTATTTTAACGCTTATATGATAAAATAAACCAAATAAGTTTATGTTTGGGTCAGCGTTTACAAAATTATTGTTTTCTTAAAAATAATTTTAAAGTGAAGTGATTTATAGTTGAAATTTAATATAACCTTTTTCATCTAATAAAATAACTACCTAAAGTTAATTTAACACAAAATCCACTTTGGATTTAGAAATAATTTCTCAACACATAATTACATTTATCTAAAACAATGTTTAATTGTATTTCAAGATAATCTTAAGAGATTAAAGTAAAAGTATGTTTACATTGCCGTTTGAATTGTGGCAGCACAAAACTCTATAAGACTATGCAGCTCCACCGCATAAGTAGGGAAAAGCATGCTTTTGGAAACGGAGGTTGAATTTGTTGAAACAGCAATCCAAACACATATTTAATTTAATACAGCTCTTCTAAAAGCTTCCTAAAGTAGAGTTTGTCTACAATGTACAGAGTGAAGATCATATTACCCTTTAAACTATATTACCATTTAAACATAACCTTCCTTTGAAATTTAGAATCTGCACCATTTAAAAGAAACTGATCAGAAGCCAGCAGGGTACACATGTAAACATTAGTGGGTGTTATGTCAATTTAGAGCTTGGAAGTATTGGGGGTGAAATCCCTCTCAAAGCTGGAATTGCCATAGACTTGATTCTTTGACAACTGTGCCCTCGTGGCTCCACAGAGAGTATGTTGACCTGTCAGGACAAAATTCATCATGATCTGACTGGACCATTTCATCTATAATCATTCACTCCTCCTGCAACATTCTGCTTATTCACGGGACATTCAACAGAATACTAATTTCATATGCACCTTCCTAGTAGTATATATAAGTATTGAAGAATAAATTCCTTTTCTGTTCATTTTTATAATAAAGTACAACTTTATTAATGTTCTTATTTAGTTGATGTTTGATTTTTAGAATGTGTTTGGAAATACGTTTAAATTACAGTTCAACGATTTTTTTTTACTTTCAAAGTTAAAAAAATACCAAAGCAATTTGAGGGAAACTTTTCCTGAAACGCCAATCGTTAAGTTGAATCTAACTCCTGTCCAAATTAGTAATTAAAATTATTAAAACAAGTTATGAATAATATATATAAAAATTTAACTAGAATAAACTTACAAAAGTTTTTTTCATTATTAATTAACCAATTTTGTATTTTCTAATCATTGGGAATTGTTGATTGTATTGATAATTATTTTTTAGTTTCTTTTTGACAGAATTTCTAAGTTACTATTATACTGATACTAAAATATAAACTACTAGAACAATGTTTTCAAAATGATTATCCATGAAAAGGGTACTTGGGACTAAGATTTGATTTTCAGATAAGATTTTAGGATTATGACTATAGAGAGTTTTTTTGCTTGGGACCAATAAGAATAAAAAAAAACAGCATTGTATATTCGTATTTTGTATTGTATGGTGGCGTTAATGTCCAATAATACGAGGCTATAATCTGTAATGAAAAGGACTTAACAGTTGGGAAGTGATGAAAGCCATTCATTTATTGGAATGACACTGTAAAGGAACTGTGTTCCACACCATTCACAACATTGACCCGAGACCCCAAAAGTTCATCGGTTACCGATATTATCGTGCTGCAATTTTATTTGATGTTTTAAAATTAAAAAGTCACTTACAATAAAGAAATTCCATTGGCAGTCAAGGATTTGAAACAACAGAAAATTATTTTCATTAAATGTCGTATCACAGGAGCATGTTCACTATGTGAACAACAAAGTACTAATAGTTTTATTAATTTGAGTTTAGTGGTATTAAAAAAATATGAAATAAAAATTAGTTTTGTAATTTTATTAGATTTGATTTGTGTGTTTCTTTTTCTGCCTTGCCTTATGTTTTCATTCATTTGAATTTTGATCCTCACTGATAATGAATTGATCTTTACCTTTTTTTTTGACATTTAAGTTTTAGTTCTAATTAAGTATTAAAGAAGGAGGAGGGTGTATTTGATGCATATTAAGGTACAACATAAAAAAGACCAATATAGGACAAATACTAATGTTATAAGACAATTTTTTGCATTGTTGATTAGACAACGAGCATTACAAACAAAATAACATGAAATTTACAACAATACCATTTTTAAAATTAATTAATAATTATCTTAATATAATTTATTAATTATATTAATACAATAAGAATGATAGTGGGCACGAGCAGTGGTGGTGACCGTGATCGTAGCAACGAGGACAACAATAATGACAGAGACATTGGAAGCTATAATGTTGATGGTAGTGCTACAAAGATAGTGATAATGATGGTGATTATGGTTGTGCACGACGATGACAATAACGACAACAATAGCCATAACGATAATAGTAAGATGTTGAAGGCAACAATAATGATGATGGAGAAGATATGAGAGAAAAAAAATATATTAGTTATTAAACAAGAAATAAAAATGAGTATTTTATACTCATCATGATAAAAAGTTACCGCATCTAGCTAATAACAAAAAAATTGAGTATTTATCTTCATTTGATTTATGTTATCCATGATTTTAAATCCAACATAGAATAATCATATTTATACTACCCAGTACCATAGTTCTTGGCATATTAAATAAATCCTACAAAAGGTTATGAGAAAACAGTCATTTAAATTAGCAGAAAATTAAATTAAAAAGGAGAAATTAAACAAGAATTTAAATTAATTAATTAAAAACATAAAGGAAAAGAAAAACCAATTGTTATATAAGTTAATTTCAGAAGATGAAAATGTTAGAAACTTAGCCTATCAGAGTTACTCTTTGATATAATGTTAATGATTTTTCTCTATTTATAATTATTTCAATTTACACATGCATCCACTAGTACACTCTAACTTTGGTCCCCGCATGAAAAAGCCTAATTTATTTATTTTCTCTCTCAAATCTCTTTGCAGAGCTAAAATAGTAAATTGCATTAAGAATATAGATGTATAACAGGCTAAACAAAAACCAACTTATCCCTAATGAGGACTTTATTTAGATACTCTTTCCTAATTCTATTAGAAAATAACATTTTTCAATGCTACCCCGTAAAACTTACCATGCAAATAGGTGATCAAGCCACAAATAATAATTTATGCTCAAGAAAGGATAATGCAAATGTAATATTGTTAAATAGATAGGAAAAGAAATTATATCAAGATTAGCTGGCTACGAAGTTCCCAATAAATGAGGTTTAGTCTCTCATTGTCATGAAGGCTTTACAATTGCAAGAGAGAAATATTTAGTAAAGAGAGAAAAGATAAGAAAGGGAATGAATGACTCCCAATGTTTGCTTCTCCTTCTTCTAGCATTTGTCTTCTATAAAGAATTGTATTCTCTTGGAATTTTTGTATATTTTTTCCTTCTTCTCTCTTATTCTTTTATAGATGCATATTAGCTTAGTGCTAAGTGGGCTCGTCGTACTAAGCTCGTCTTTACTTTCCTGAATTAACCTATTTTCCTTAATTTACTCTGCTTTCCTTAATTAGCTTACTTTTCTTAATTATCCTACTTTTTTGGGCTTTATTTTACTCACTAAGCATCATAAATTCATCACTTTTAATATTCTCTACACAAAAACTTAAATGATGTTAATTTAACAATTATTTACTCAAAAAGAAAGAATTAGGAGAGAAAAATTACAAATTCTTATATAATTTAACCCAAATACTCATAATTAACCGTTATCAGTATCCTTAATGAAAAGAACCCTAGTGCCACTAGCAGCTTGAACCTAAACAGTGTGAGAAACTGAAACATGGAAGATGAAGACAATGGACATGATGTACGTGGCGGTTTAAGGCAGCAATACTATTCGTGTGACAACAACAACGTTGTGGTGTGGTGTTTGCGGTGATCGCCAACCGCCAGAGAAAGAACAATAGAAAGGGAAGGAGAGAAACAAACATGTTGGAACTACAGTGATGGAGTTGTGACATTGAAATGATAGTGGTGGAGATTTGGAGAAGAGATGGGCTATGCAGATCTTACTCATAACCCATAGATCTTTCATCAGTGCTAGTAGAGCCACCACAAAACAACACAACTTATGTTGAAACATTATTGCTACTATCGCCGCAGATCGACAAAAGGCCCAATGTTTAAACTCAAACACAACAAACTGGATTTGACCAATTTTCCTTTCGATTATTGACCTCTCCTTGTTGATTTTATTTTTGAATGTAATTTTTAATTTATTTTTTCGATTTGAAGTTTTGTTTGTGTTAATTTTTGGTATTATTGATATGTTTAATTTTTGAATATGATTGTCCATTGTTTTTTTGTTATCGACATTGTTTTATGGATTGATGGGTTTGGTTCCACACTTTGTATTACTGTCCACTATTTCCTAGATCTTCATTCCAAAGCACAACATATAGGAATTCAACTTTTTTGTTTCTTGTGTGTCTCTTGTTGATGTTCTTTATTTGGGCTAGCCGCAGTGGAAGATCGACGTGGAGAGAGAAGGGAGAGGATGTGCAAGGGATAAATTTGTCAAATAAATTTAAGACATTAAAATAATTAAAAAAAATAAAATTATGGTTTAAACAAGTTGTAGGTAACTAATCTTGATCCTTAACTTTTTAAAAACAAAATCTAATTTTGATGACCATAATCCCCCTATTCAATTTGATCACCCCAGATGTCATGAGTAAGATATACACATATCTCTTCTTTCTTTTATTGAAACATCTCTCTTTTCTTTCACATTTCACACATTAGTGAAATTGGATTTTAATATGTTTTGTTGCCTAATACTTTTTCTTTATAGTGACACACCGTCAAAGACTTTAATTTGTGTTTATTCTTTCTTTAAAATTAAAAAAATAATTGTGGAACAACAACATCATTTGAATATTTTAAATCTATCTATGATTTTTTGTCTTAAAAAAATACTAATACTCTTTTGATGTTTTTTAAGTTTTAAAATTACATAAAATATAATTTTTTAAATAAATTTTAATTAAAAATAAACACAAATGAACCCTTGCATATAGTGGATCAAAGTCAATTCACAACATGTTTGGTCAAGCGGTGAGTTTTAAAAAAATCGATTATATTTTTGTGGCAATTAAAGCTAAGCTACAATATGTTACTTCAAGATTTTTTTGGGTAAAATATATATGTTTGGTTGACTCGCTGTCAAGCTAAACACGTTATTAATATTCTACAAAATAACTCCAAACACTTGTATTTTTTGGAAGGATTTTTTTTTCTTTTTGTTTTTAACACCTCATCCTGTGTTATTTTTTTATTATTAATTTAAATAAATCTTAATAATCAAGAACTAGCCGATGATGACAAAAAAAAAGTTGGGTGTGTATTTCACACCAATAAACATAATTAGAAAAAAAAAAACAAATTTTGTTATTTTATTTTTACTTTAGATAAAGTTATATGAGATATATATATCAATTATTTTACTCTAGTTAAAAAATTTCCTCTTGAAATATTGCATGGGAGTATGAGTGAATTACGTTATTTGTGTATTTTGAACTCTATTAATTAAATACTTGACCAAACTGTGTACCAAAAAAGATTGAAACCGTACCAAAACCATGCTCGATGAAGTTCATTTATTTTGATAAATAAATAAATTCAAGTTTCTCTTTAAACTTGATTATATAAATGATGAGCAAGTTTGATGTTTAGGATACTAGAAATTTTTTTTTTGGTGTATGGGATACTATAAAGATTGATAGGACAAGAATAGGAATTGAATGTAAGTTTTATTAAATAATAAATAAAAAATCTTAAAATATAAAAGTGTTTAATGGATAATAATAAAATAATCAATTTAAAATGAGTTAAATAAATCAAACTTAAATATAATTTTTTAACGAATCAAATCTAAATATTAAATTTAATCACTTTTATGAAGGAAATTTGAACACTAGTAGTATATATATATTTTTCGTAAACCAAAGTTAATCTTCGAGCATTTAGTTTAGCTTGACTTGCTTACACTTCTAATCATGGCAGGACTGTTTCCGTGTGTGATGATACAACTCTTGGGTTGTTTTCATGAATATGGATAATCAATTTGTCATAATTAATTAAGCCACGCTATGTACTCACGAGATTGCTTTCTATTCCCACTCGATCGCCATATGATGTCATTATTGATTCAATTATTAGGTAAATCCAAAGATCTCTTTGGCATCACTTAATAATCTAATTAGACCCTAAGCAAAAATATTAAAGAACCAGAAAATACAATTTGACTTTAATTTGTTGTTGAGCATCGAGAAGATCCAATAGAAGAGAGAACTGCATTTATGGTGCATGTGTATATGCAGGTAGGGAAATAATTAATTATATACATTAACTTGAGCTTATATAAAATAGGTTAAATGACTGATTTGATCATTTAATTATTAAATAATTTAATTTTATATTTAAATTTTAAAAAATATTAAATTAGGTTTTTCCATCCAAATTAAAATAAACGGTATTAATGAATTAAAGATATTAATCAATTTTACATTTTATGACAATTAAAAACTATCAATAACTAATTTTCACATATTGATAGTTTCAAAGCAACCACTAATTATTTTTAAAAGCAAAAATATAAATTAGTTCTCCAAAATGATGAAAAGGTCATATAAAACCCTAACTAAATCTTAACTCAAATCCAAATCAAATCTCAACTACAAGTCATAATCCGATCCCCAAAAAAAAAGGAAATAAAAGCAAGAGCATCAATTTGAAATGTTTAATTCGATCTCAACCATCGCCATGTTGTCCTTTATTTCTGCCCACTCTCATAGTCTCTTCTACAGAGTCTTCAATGGCTTAGAGAAGCTTCTTTTAGATTTGGTAGCCTCATTCCCAGCTATAGCGTGAGTAATCGAGTGACATCGGGTTGCGTTGACGCACCACACGACGAAGGTGAACACGACTAGATCCTCGTGCAGTCGTTTGAGAAGCTAGAAAAGGTGCCAAACATGATCCAACTTATCATGGGGATTGTGGTGGCGACGATCACGATGGACTTGCGGGACTTCGACGCTATGAAGCGCACAATGGATGATACAGGCCCTATTGACCTACTGCTTCTAAATCACAATGTGTTCGTGTTGTTGCTTCCTGACATCAATCTCATGGAAACATTGTGTGTAGTTTCAAGCCAAAAGATAAGGTGCATGCATATTGGAAATTGGATTTTTATTACTAAGGTTTAGGTGGCTTAAATGCAAAATGAAAGATTGCATTTTACTAAATGAACCTTAGTTGAATGGATGCATTGGAAGTTGTTTTTATTTCAACTTCAAAGAGAGCTTATTTATTATAGTTGGTGACAATCTTCACTATAAATAGAGAAGATAATTAGTGGAGAAACACAACACATGAAGAGAGAGTGTGAAATAAAGTCACTTTGTTAAGAGAAAAGTGTCTTTGTGTGAAAGTGTTATCATTTCTTGTAACCATTGAGTGGGGTATTCAGGTTTGTAGAGTGATACACTATTTGGGGTGGGTTACAATCTTTTAATCATTTTTGTGATAGTGAAATACTTTTTGAGACGATTCCGTGGACTAGGTAAGAGATGTCGAACCACGTTAAATTCTTGTGTTTGTTATTATTTTTCATATGGCATAATCTTTGTTGCATTCTCACGATCCTTCGTGGATGTGGATAATTTTATTTGTGGGAGCGTTGATTATTCAATAGTGATATCAAAGCTATGGTCGAGAACACACAAAGGTTCAAGATACAGTTTTTTGATGGAAAAATAAAATTTATGATTTGCCAGAGTACTATTCAAGACCTTTTGGTGCAACAATGTCTTGATCAGGAGTTAGAAGAAGAAATGCCAGCTTCTATAAATGAAACCGAGTGGACTAAGATCCAAAGGAGGATTGTGAGGACGATTTGGTTAGCCTTTGCTCTTGAGATAAAACAAACCGTGTTGAAGGAGACAACATCGAAGGTCTTGTGGGAGAAGCTCAAGAATATCTATGCGTCAAAGTCACTAACCAATCGACTAATCGCCTTTATTTGAAGATGGAGTAGTATCAACTCAAAATGGAGATGGGAGGAGATCTTTATGACCACATCAACAAGTTCAATCAGCTAGTAAGTCAATTGTTGAATGCAAATTATAAAATCTCTGATGAGGAGCAGACACTGTTCTTGTTGGTCTCACTACCAAGGTCCTTCAAAGCTTTGGTTCAAAAGTTATTTGTGTGAAGATCAACTTTGAATTTGGATAAGGTGACTGTTGCTCTTAGAGAAAATGAGAGAATGATGAGAACTGAAAATGTTGATAATGAGCATAATGTAATAGTTATGGTGGAGTCTGAGCGAAGGAGGAATCATTCAAGGAGACATGATGGTCCAAGAAGAAGATTAAAATTGCAATCACATCCACAACAAGATATGAGTAACATTCAATGTTACTATTGTAGTGAGAATGGTCATGTGCAAGTGAGGTGCAAACAAATGAAGGAGGACTTGAAGAAATTGAGAGATATGAACAAAGATGGTTCCAACTCCCAAGCTAATGTAGTAAAAAGTGTTGAAGATGAAGATGATGTGTTTTTGGCAACAAATGATGAGGTTGCAAAAACAAAATGGGTGATGGATTCTGCTGCCTCAAAACACATTTGCAGAGATCGAGAGATGTTTGATACTTTGAAAATCGATGGAGAATTTGGTCATTTTAAGTTAGGGAATGGTGGGAAAATGAAGGTTGAAGGCATAGGGAGCGTCAAGATGAAGCTCCATGATGGTGCTATTTGAACTTTCTCAAATGTGAGGTTTGTACCTTCTGTTATTGTCAATATGATTTCTATAGGAGATATGATATCACAAGGGTACAAGTATGTTGGTTCAAAGTGGGGATGCAAGGTGTACAAGAGGAGACACTTGGTGTTGCGAGGACAAAAAAATAAAGGTAACATTTGTTATTTGGATGGTCAAGCCTTGAAGAGGAACCATGATAGCAAAGTGAAGAAGAAAATGAAGTTTTCTAATGTTGTGGATGTGTTGGGAGATACTTTTGTTAGAGGGAGAGTTTGTTCACTTTCAAATTGATGGAAAAATATTTCTCTTTTGGCTTGAGGGGGAGACTTGTAGAGTTTCAAGCCAAAAGATAAGGTACCTGCATATTGGAAATTTGATTTTTATCACTAAGGTTTAGGTGGCTTAAATGCAAAGTGGAAAATTGCATTTTATTAGATGAACCTTAGTTGAATGGATGCATTGAAAGTTATTTTTGTTTCAACTTCCAAGGGAGCTTATTTATTATAGTTGGTGACAATCTTCACTATAAATAAATAAGAGAATTAGTGGAGAAACACAACACATAAAGAGAGAGATTGTGAAATAAAGTCACTTTGTTGAGAGAAAAATGTATTTGTGTAAGATTGTTATTATTTCTTGTAACCATTAAGTGTGGTACATGGGTTTATAGAGTGATACACTATTTGGGATGAGTTATAATTTTGTAATCATTTTTGTGATAGTGAAATACTTTCTGAGACAGTTGCGTGAATGTAGGCAAGAGGTGTCAAACCAGATTAAATTTTTGTGTTTGTTATTATTTTTTATACGGCGTAATCTTTGTTGTGTTTTCACGATCATTTGTAGGTATGTATAATTTTATTTGTGGGAGCATGGATTATCCAACACATTGAATCTCATTAAAGCTGCATGGGATTTCTAGGTTCTGGCCCTCTAGGTTGGGTTCTTAGTTTTTAAGTGTTCTAGTTTAAAGAACATAAATAAAGGAATTAAGGATTTGGGTTTTTTCTTTTACAATAATTCATAACTTTTTTTTTAATTTAAAAATTTACAATAATAATAGTGGTGGTTTTTAATTGCCACTATATTTAATAGGGTTTATTAGATTATCAGAAAGTGAATGAGAGCGACACATCGCATTAACACCATTAACTTCAATTTGGACGGAAGAACCTAATTGAATCATTTTTAAAAGATGACCACATTAAATCATTTAATAATCAGAGGACCAAATCGAACTTTAAAAAATAAATTAGAGGGTCAAAATAGTAATTTAGCCTATAAATAAAAGAAAAATGACTATGTGGTGTAAAATAGTTTTGCATTATCATCTAATTAATCAAATATCATTATATATGATAAGTTAGTTATACCCTTATTTTTACTTAATTCTTATATAGGTATTCTTTATCTTCATCATTCATTTTCTTAAGATCTAATACATAAAATTAGTGATTTATTATAACAATTAGATTTCAAGTAAATAAATGGTGAGAATGAAAAGTAATTCTAAAAGGCTTACTTTTAGTGTAAGTTGATCTCTCTTCATTTTTATATATTTTATACATTTATCATAAATAAAATAGAAATAATAAATGATGGAGAAGTTAAAATAATTATAATATAACCAAAAATATTGATGACATTCATTTTTAATATGTATATTATTCTCTTAAATAAAAAACAAAAACAGGCGTAATAATTAATGATATGCTAATAGAGTTTTTTCCCCTCGCCCTCAGTACAACTTTCTTTGCTTAAAACACGCATCGCCCAAAACTAAACGACGTAACATGCTTAGATTTACGTTTACCTTTGCTATGTCATTTTTCACATTAACCTAGAAGCAATTAGTTATAATTTCTACGTTCTTAAGCGATTTAAGCATAGTTTTCCCATTTATTATACTCCAAACATAAACTATCTTAAAATATGACATACTCGGTGCCTACATTAATAAACCATGGTTTGTACAGTTGAAGCTCCACTATGTGATCCTAATTTTTATTTTTTTTACAGTATATGATACGTGGTCTTAAAATTGAACTTTATGGCACTTGGATTCTTGCATTTTTCCCAAGTTTTTTGTAACAAAATCCAAAATTCAAGTGTGTCGCAGACCCAAATCCCCATTTTCGAATAATAATAATAATAATAATTGACGTGTATTTCACTGCCATAGGATATAAGTAGAAATTTGGTAAATGTATCTTTTCCATGAGCTAACTAATGGTACATAAAGATATTTGTGAGACGAAAACTCACTCGGTAAAAAAGTTTGGTTCAATGGTTGTTAACCAATAACTATTAGCTGAAGATCTAGAACATGGTACCTTGTCACTTCAAACCTTCACTTGAATAAAAGGAAGAAAAACAAGTTTCTTTCGTACAGCTAGTTAGAGCTTAAATGGGCACTAGCTAGTAGGCTTTCTTTCTTTCTTTTTTCTTTTTTCTTTGGTGTTTGCCTTTTAATTTTGAATAACTGTGATAAACCATCAAATTGTTCGTAAATTAAAGCAGAGCTAACCAAGGCTTAGTAAAGTACCATTACATACTCCCTAATAATTCATATATAAACAAAAAAAATTATTTTGTATCTTGGACTTAATTATAAATATATTGATTTTATTTTTATTTAATGATATTATTTTTAAAATATCTTTCATTTAATTGTAACTATATTTTTTTATGATATTAAGTTTCAATTAAGAATATTTTAAAAATAAGTGTATGTTTAGAGTTACTATAATATTCTAGTCTTAGTTATGAAGTTTCTGTGAAACAAATGACATGATCTGCAGTCATTCTTAATTAACTCCATCAATTCTAAATACAAAATACGGGCACAGGCCTCTACCTAGCAACCTTAATCATAATAGTTTGATTTAACTTCTCTAAATATAAATCAATGTTAAACTTATAATTAATTTCTCAGCATAAAGTCAAACATTTATTTCTCAACACAACTAAATGGACATCACATCAATGTAAACCTGTTATCTCAGCACTCATTTTGAGGCAATTAAGGCAACAACACAGTATTGATCGAAACTTCCTCGTATCCCAATTTTTTTGGTCCACCTATTTAATCCCTTCACACTATCCGTTCGCCCTTAAGCACATGCAAATGTAACACATGTGACAAGTTCATTTCATTCCACACAGGCAGAATAGGAAAACAAAAAATCTCAATATTCTTTACACAAATTAGGTGCCAAAAGCATTTATTTGAAAGCCACAACACATTGATTAATGCAACCCAATTAGCCCCTACAACACCAACTCCTAGAATCCCTCTTGAATATTCAATTCAAAATACAAACATGATGGCAGCACAGCAAGCACGGAGGGTCTTTTTCATCTCTCTCAACTGGTGAACCCAACACCATCCTCATTCCCTACAACACGCTCTCAACAGGGTTCCCGGATCTGCTTTCCATACAATCACAACGTATTTCTATTATTATACCAAATGTGTGTACTGTATGCATTATTGTATTTTTAAGAATGTATATATAGATTAAGCTTTTACTGGTTTGATTGGATGTTTGAAAGCTTTTACTGATTTCAGAAATCATTACCTTTTGACAAGTTCATCCCAGAAAAGTAGTGGAGGCGGCAATGGATCTATATATAGATAACTTTTAATTATTAAAAAAAATGAGAAGGATATAAGTAACAAATTATATAAGAATAAATGTTGTTTTTTTTTTTTTTCATGATGTTATCGGAGGTAGTAAAGTATATATTTACCTTGTAGATGACTAATTTTTATTCTTAATCACATCTTTATCAATAAGACTTGAATTTAAATTTTTTTTAAGAGATTCAAGTTAAGTTTTATTGAGATCAACAATATATATATATATATATATATATTAAATATTGGTTAAGGATCACAAAGTTATAAATGATTAATCTGGAAACATGATTTAGAATATATTTGAAAAAAACTTATATCCAAATTTATCTCATGGCATAAACATTTTTTTAATATGTTCTTACTTCAATAATGAATATATAAGCTCTACATGATAACTTATACAAATAACTTACAATTTATATAAAAAGTGTTTAATCCTATTTCTTTTTCGATTATAAAAATAACTTGTACATAATTCCATACCTAATAAACATTTATTTAATAAGTATTTAACTATTTTGTTTATCGAAATGCACCCTTGTATCAGTTGTATGTTTGTTGTAGTACTTATATCAAACTCTGTAGTATTAAAAATATCAATATTTTTATTTAAATAGAAATATTAATTAAATTTCTTAATTTGTATAGTGTAATATTAAATATTAAATGATAGATAAAAAGAAATTAAAAAAGCATACTGTATGTATCAGACTATCACCTCATACATAGATTAAAAAAAAAACGACAATCAGCACATACAAGTCAGAGGCCATCTTGGTGATTAAGGAAAAGGAATGAAATTAAATTGCTGAATTACAGTAATTAACGAAAAAAGAAGTTTATTTTATTTTACAATTTTTGTATGTTTAATTCATTATTATCGGCACTAATTCAGTAAAAAATTATTTGTTGGTACTGTAGAAATAGAAATAGAACTCAATATTAATTGCAGAAGTTGAAAGGAAAAAAAATAAAGGAAGTAGCAGAGGGCAATATCCTGTTGAACCTCAGATCTCGTGTCGGTGCATGAATGATGGCCATGGCTTTCTCTAACTTTTTTCCGTCCTTTCTCTTTTTTTGATGCTTTCTTTGTCTGCTTTGTGCCTTCCCTAGATTTGCACTTTATAGTGGATCCCTCGCTTGTTTACAAAATGAAACAAAGTACTACTATAATATATAACATATCTTTTTGAGTTTTTAGTAAAAGTGAATTTTGAAACACAACAAAAAATCATGAATGAACGAGTTTAGTATCACTAAAAAGTTTATATTATAATTTTGACCTTAAAGCTTCTTAAAATAAATTTTAGAGTTTATTTTGATAAAATAACATAAATTAAATCATGCCTCAACATATTTTTAAAATTTTAATTTTGATACATTACTAATTTACTATAATGATTTTTACAAAATCATCTCAAATATAACTTTTAAAAGAATTGTTAGAAAAAGCAACAATATTACTATATATTGCATTTCATTATAAAATACCTAAACTATCAATGCATTCCGATTAAATGCTTTTCTTAAACTCCCCCACCCCTAAACCCTTTTTCAAGTTGAAAATGTCGAAATCCGGGGTGGGCATAAAGTTATCAGGTATCATCCTTATCCCCCTGTCCAAGCTTGACCCAAAGAGCAAAAAAAGAAAACCTTTTTTCATATATTGCAATTATCTTGATAACTGATTTCATCATTTATTTATTATTCTTGGTGGGACTCTAAATTGGATAAAACTTTTGACCGCCCCCCATTACCATCCAAGAAATAAATCCGTTTCGTCTCTGATCTAAGCACACTTGAAATGATATTCCAGTTTTCCTTTAAATACTCTTATTTCTCTTTATTTATTGCATATTAACTAGAGTAATGTTATATCTCGTAAATAACACCCAATACATAAAAATCATCATTACTAAACTTTTGTTTGAGGCAGTGCGAGCATACTAGCGGTTATTCCACCCTGCCTTTGGGTCTATCACTTTGAGATTGTTCGCTGACTAATATAGTGAATTCTTCTCCCATGTCAAAGATTATGCATAAACATCAACAAAGAGAATCTTCTTCACACAGAAGATCCAAAAATCAAAATGAAAATTAAAAGTAGCATGAAGTCCTTTTTGAGATCTGTTTAGTCCCCATATCAAATTGTATTAAAGCTGTTTCACCATTAACTTAAAGCCTATCCTCCCCCTTCCCATATCAGGACATAGACTCTTTCTTCCGAACCAATTACCATTAAAAAAAGACCAGAACTTAAACACGAGTGTCAACTGTCAACCTATCCATCAGCAACCAAGCATCAAGGAACACCACATAAAAACATGGTTTTGACCTTACAAGAAACAGTGACAGAAAAACAAAAACTAGAAAGTAAAAAATAAACTACAATGTGTCAAATTAATGAGCAACTAACGTCGGAAGAGAGTATGCTGCTTACAAATGTTTGCTAAGAAGGAACTAGAAACGTGAAAATGCATTTGAACTCGGCCTAAGTCCAATTTCATTGTATAATTCTTCTCAAATCCCTAAAGACGGGTGGGGATAAAGAGGGGAGCCAGGGAGGGGGAATAAAAGAAAAACCATCCTATTTTTCACATCCCAATCATTTGAAAGTTTCATATATTGAAAGAGAAGAGATCCAGAAAGGGGAACCACACGTAATTGAACATGAATGAGTAAGCAAGAGGCATTAAATTATTATTTTGGCAATTTTTTACGGTAGAATGGATGTTACCAGAGTCCAACATTTAATCACCAATCACTTGCAAAGTAGTACTCTTACCAGACAGGAAAAGAAAAATTCACAAACCTGGTCAAAAACAAATTCAATCAGATGATTACATGGCTTTCTTAACTGATGTAATTCACTTTAATGAAGCAATAGATTGCTTTCCTTTATCACATGCCTACAACAACTACACATAACGTGTTACCCTAGAGTAATATAGAAAACTCGGATCATGGGCTTGTATTCAAATGCCCAACTGCTGATACTTGTGACTCTGACTTGAGTAATTATTTGCTGCCATGTTCTGTGCATCAATTATAATCTTGTATAGCATAATAGATAATCCCATCCATATATCCCTCAAACAATAACAGAAACATTTTTAAGCATATTTATCCAAGACTTCTCACAGCAAGTGTACAGCATTAGACTGCCAGCTACTCAGTTAGCATACAGCCTGTAATAAGAGCCACTCCCATGGATATATTAGATATCCTGAAGACTAAAATGTGCAACAAAACTCAGCAACTGATACAAGACTTCCTTAAGCCAAGGAGAAAAAAATTCCATGTAGGCACTTTTGCTGCAAGGGAAGGACATAAGAACTGAGAAAAAGTACAGCAAAAAGTACTAAAAGTAATAAAATGATCCTGAACTATGCATCAAAGACTCTTATTAAAATATGATTTGAGGATTTTTATTCATTCTTGTTACTTTTGTTGAGAGGGTGCAGGAATGAGAATTGCAATTCATGGCTAGTCAAAGAACTACAAACTATGATTATAAAACAAAAGCATAGGACAGTAGTGAAGTAGAATTGGAATGACTAGTACTCAAAACACTAAGAGAAAATAAAAATTATAAAGGGAAAACAAAGTTCCCAAAAAGGGAAAAGATTCGTGGTATGCTTGATATCAGAGATTAGGGGAGAAGGCAAGGGATGAAACCAATGAAGTGTAAAAATCCTCCCACTTCCGTTGTACCTAAAGATTTCAAAGCATCATGCCATGGATGGATTTGGACGGAGGGATTTTATCCTCTTGATGTAGCCACGTTCTCATTCTGACTTTACCCTTTTACATTATCGAACTTAACATAAATATCATCACTATTTAAACATATATCAACACACTAGCAAAAGAACCAAATTGTAAAGAAACATTGATGCCATATAATAATTATTTTTCATTTTTATTTGCTTATCAAATAAATAATGTTTGAACCATTTTAAGTCTGTATAACATCAAACCAATCAATCCTGAAACAAGAATCACAACTATTCCCCTCTTTTTTTCTTTTAATCTCCACTTAAGCACTTCCTCTTCTTTTCCTTATACTTGACACCAAATAAATCATTACTAAATACCAACGAAAACAGAAGTGTCAAAACAAACTTTTTGAGAGAAATTGTGCATCAGATGCAACCCCTAAAATCTATTTATATTATTCATCTAGGTCATGTACTAGTTTAGTACAACTGGAAAAAAAGCAAGCTCATTTAAGCCTAATCTAGTATTACCCCTCAAGGACTCCACCTGAAACCTACTAAGCTAGCAGCTTGTAAGATAAAAGCACATTTAAACAATACTAGAGAAGCAATAAATGACAGATGAAGAGATAACAGCAGAAGCAATTTAAGCAATACTAAAGAGGCTGCATGGCAAAAAATGATGTCTGCAATGATGCACAACCAGGAAAAAAAATAGATGGATGAAACGATACTGAGCCATGCATGAGCAGTCGACTTCTAGAGTTAAAAATCATATCCGACTTAACTTGAGCCAACTTGATCACAACTTCTGGCTAGAAGAGAACACAACAACAAAACAAGGCCAAGAGGTAAGAACACAGTGACCATGAAGAAACAGGAAAGGAAACAGCCCCATAATAGGCACACATTAGCCAAAGAGAAAAATTGAGCCAAAGATAGATGAGCAGAGAAATCTCGCATAGGAACAAGGCCAACCAGAGAAGAAACAAAACCAAACAGGGGAATTGTGGTGGAGACACAGTCAAACAGTTCCAAGGATGACAAAGGAGTGACTGAAACTGGAAACTATGGCCAGGGACTTGCCTGAAACATCTGGAGTAAGGTGTCTGACTGTGTTGATCACCCGGAAAGGAGAGGCTTATGCTCCTCCATGTACCAGAGCATGGCAAAAGGGCAACCAGACAAGGGAGGTTCATGGCTGAGATTTTCTGCTGAGACTTCTATTGGTGACCAACAAAGAAGGTTAGTGTGTCAATTGGTGACCAACAAAGAAGGTGAAGAGCCAAAGACAGAAACCACTAGCAGAGGAAAAACACAGTGGAAAAGTGAAGAAAGTCACTAATGTGCACAGCCAACATGAAAGACTCATGGACACATGGGAAAAGAGTCAAAGATTTTTTAAAACTCAATGCAGAATAGTAATGAGCTTAGGCCATGAAGGATGGTAATGCTTTAACACTTTATTGAAACAAAATGTGTTTAGAAATTGTGTAAAATAATAAAATTTACTAAGTACAAACCACTAACACCATTATGACTCTATCCTGGTCATGTGTGAATGTAGGCAAGTAAGACTGCTAATGTCACAAGACCCTAAAACACTAATGGTATGTTTGGACAGAAGTGTTAGAAACAAGTGGTCAGGAGGGATAATTTCCATTCCTAAATTGAGAGAATTTTAAAATGTTCATACTCATAGTAATTATAAATGAATAAGGAATGATTGAATTAAAGGTTACATAATAATCTCCTTTTATGTCTTCCATTATAAAATCCCCCCACATAAGGAGAATGTTTACTCAAATTGAAAAAATTTCCCCTTCTCCTCCAAACACCTCCATCCAACCAAACACAACACTTTGTTAATTTGGGCACCAGAATTAGAACCCCTCTGAAAAAGAAGCTAAATCTCTGGCAACCTCATACTATCATATTCCACCTCCTCTTCCGTTGGGGGATATTGATAAGAATCACAGAAGGAAGAGGGCTCTCCCACATACACAGTTTCGGGGATCTTGGGCCTCTGCTCATACACAACAGGTAGGGGGGATTATATTTGCTTTAATTGTGCCACTTCAGGAACATATGAAAATAAAACTTGTTGACCGTAAGGTAGTTCTTTTGCATTGTTTTCTATGTCTTTTTATTTTAAAAATAGCCTTTTTTGTAGGGTGCCCAATTGTTTAATGTGATACCCTACCCATGTTGAATTCTTGTATGAACAGCTTGAAAATGTTCCCTTTTTGTTGCCTTTGGTGTCAGCTTTTATTAATCAAGAACTTTTGTGTTGAATCCAGTTTTCTAATATTAAGAATTTTGGATTTTGATTGATAACCCGGGTTGAGCTATTGCATGGATGGCTTGGATGTTTTCTATTTGTTCTTTGCAGCTTTGGGTGCCCATTTTTTATTTCGTTTTGGATTGATAGTTTGATACCTGTCTTGAATTGTTGCATGCACAGATTGAAAATGTTGAGTTTGTTGCTTCTGATTCACTTGTGTTGCTTTTGAAGAATTGATAGTTTTGTAATCTGTAGCTCCCAACTAAGTCTGAAATACTCATCATAGATACTCTAGATACTTGTAAATAATCAGATTGGTTGGGTTTTGTATGTGCTTTCTTCTGGTGTATGCAAATGCAGCTACGCATTGACTGCTTAATTGCTAGAAGATATGGTCGTCCTCTCTTTGGTTGTAAAACTGTGTCTGGAGATTTCTTGTTCTGTTCCTTATTGCTGAATACATCTACTTTGTTTTGGTTGAAGACACTTCTTACTTAACCTTTTTAAAAAGGGTGAAATATTCTTTTTCTATTTATTTCTTATTTGTTTCCTTCACTTTTCAATATAACCAAACAACCGATAATAAATTAGCTTATTTCATTCCTTCCTTAATTCCATCAATCCAAACAACACATTTTTCCACTTAAAATCCCTTTCAATTTCTTTCTCTTTCCTCTAAATTTCATTTCCTATTCAAACGAATTGTGACAGTTTCTAATATCCTAACAAAAAGCAAACTAGAGGACTAGGCATTACTCTTGTTAACTAAATTTTAGATAAGCAAACTAGACCTTATTGAAGAACGCCATAGTTGCAGACATATGAGATTAAGAAAACTCATTTGCACGATGCATCTTAACAAACCTAGATTATCAAATGAACTCCAGTCTTTAAAGCTAAATGTGATGACCACTTCACTAGCATACAACCTAATTAGAGTTTTAAATATTCAGTGCAATTTAATAGCCACATGAACAAGCAAAGAAGTTGAACACACCCCAAAAATGAGTACAGAATAAATCTGGAAATCCTGGATAGCAATCACCAAGGCTAGTTCTCTTATCTCATCCTTAGAAAACTCACCTCACACTCCCAATTAATCTTTCAAGCAGCAACATGACAAGCGAGAAAAAGGATATATCATAACTACTTTTACTTCAAAACAATCACCATCCAACAAAAAACAGTAAAAAAGCAAACACACACTGCAATCAACTAAAAAAACAAACCAATTCTAGAATACCCTGCACAAAAAGAAAAAAGAACAGACAAAAAAAGTTACCTTCATGCCACGACTGCAAAGTTATGCAGCTTATCACAGTGAGGAGCAGGCAGATTCCTATTCCAGCTCCGTCTCTGCATCTCCACCTGACAGTATCTCCTCAGCATACTCCTATAATCCTTTATAACACTCTCCTCAATCGCCTCACGGGCATCACTCCCTAGTGGATAATTCGCATCAAACGCGGTCGACTTCACAAAGAACTGAACCTCGAGCCGCTCCGTGGTCTTGGGAATCTGGTAGTTGTAGTGCTTGTGTAACGAATACTCAGGCTCCGAAAACGGCAAGTACGCGAGCAGCACAATAATCAAAAACGGCAAGAGCTGAATCAGAAGCATCACATTGTGATGCCTCCCTCCCGATCCAGCATTGAATTCGTGCCTATGCTGATGATTCGGATTCCCCATCCCGCGTGTCCGGTAAACATTGTTGTTTCTCCCGAACACGTCGGAGTGTCCGAAGAACGCCCTGAATATCTCGTCCGGATCGAACTCGTCTCCGAAGAAATCGCGCGTTGTCGTCGTCCTTCTTCTTCTTCTTCGCCAGAAGGTGTTTACCTCGGTGCTCTCATAATCGTCGGTGCCGGTTCCGGTTTGGTCGTACATCCTTCTTGAGCCGTCGTCGCTCAAACACTTGAACGCCTTCGAAACCTTCTTGAACGCATCTTCGGAGCCTGGAGCTTTGTTCTTATCGGGATGAACCTTCAGAGAGAGCTTCCGATACGCTCTTCGAATCTCTTCCACGGAGCAACTCTTTTCCAATCCCAGAATCGCATAGTAATCGCTCTTTCCCTTGATTTCTCTAATTAGCTGCACGTTTTCCTCCGTGTAATTCCTCTCCCCGTTCAAACCCTCGCGACGCGGAGAGTGACCGTTCGCCGGAGAGGCGCCGCTGCCGCCGCAGGCGGCAGCGGCGGCGGAGTGCGAATCGAAGCGGTCGCACTTTTCGAGCAGGGACTGGAGGGGCAAATCGCGGTTGAGGCGTTGCGCGATTCTGAGGAATTTGAGGGCGCGGTCTTTGTTTCCCGACGCGATTGCTTCTTCGGCGATGCGAACGCAGCGTAATGCTTCGTCCTTGTTACCTTCCATGGCGGAAAGAGATAACTAACTAACTCGGAATTTGAGTGGACATGGTGAAATTGGTTGAGACTCGGAAACCTAATTGGGAAAAACGAAGAGAAGAGTTAATAATGTTAGTATTGTTGAATTTTTGGGATGGAAGGGAATTAGGGATTTGGAGGGAGAAAGAAGGCAAGGATTTGATGGTGAGTTTGAGAATGGAGAATGGAGAATGGGGTCCCTTTTGTCTACCAACTTTCACTTTCAGACTAGTCAGTCACTCATTATTATTATTACTGTCTCATTGGAAGAAAACAACTTCCATGGTTATTATTATAGGAATGCTTTTGGCATTTGCAACTATAGCCAAACTAGGTTCTTTTAACACACATCGCGTATTAAAGGGGATTAAAAAAAATAATGCAAAACTCAAACACACATTAGGGAGGGTTTTTTTTTTTTTTTAACACACATCCTGCAAAAAAATATTTTAAACGTAACTTTTTTTTAAATGAAGTTTATTACATTCAAAATAACGATTATTCTTTTACTAATAAGGATCTTCAAAAGGCATATCCAAGAGGGCTATCACAAAGCTCTCTTATCTCAAGGATTATGTATAATGAAAAGTAAGAGAGAGAGAAGAGGTGACCTAGAATAGATAAGTGCCAAAATATTCCTTGCACAAAATGACAAAATCTGTTAGTGAGGAATTAATATAAATAAGACACATTGTAATGATTAGAACACAGACAAATATATACAAATTCTCTTATTTCTCACTTATTTGGAGGCACTAGCCCTCGAAGTTAGCTCTCTTCTTTTCTTCTATCATTTTGGTGCTCTCGTTGAGCTCACCCTCCCAACCTCTTCCATGGCATCTTCTGAGAAACTCGACGAGGCCTTACTCAAGCTCACCAATAACCAGGTGTCGCTAGGGGAGTCTATGCAGTCCTTGACCCTGAAGATTGATGATCTGCTTCATCGCATGACCCTCATCATCTCTCCCATTCCTTCACCATCTCCGATGGTCCCGCCATCCTCATCCACACCTGCAACCCAACATCGCATGAAATTAGAAGTACCCCGCTTTGATGGTACCGAACTGCTTGGTTGGATCTCCAAGATCAACCAATATTTTGATTACCATGGAACACCAGAACACGATAGACTCACTGTTGCTTCATTCTATATGGAGGGGCGAGCTTTGGCATGGTTCCAGTGGATGTCTGGGAACGACCAATTCACGTCCTAGCCCGTATTTCTTCAAGCCCTACAAACTAGATCTGCGCCATCCCAATATGAAGATCCTACAGGTACACTATTTAAATTACAACAGAGGGGAACAATGGCTCAGTACCTGTTAGAATTCAAGGACCTCGCCAATCACATAGTTGGTCTCCCGCCATCCTTCCTCCTGAGTTGTTTTGTTTCCGGCCTCACTTCGGAGATTAGGCGCGAGGTTCAGGCACATCAACCCTTGATCCTCGTCCAGGCGGCTAGACTTGCTTGCCTCCAGGAGGAGAAATTGCTTGATGTTCCGGCCCCACTCCGGAGATTAGGCCCGTTGTCTCTGCCCCGTGTTCCGCCACACCAATCGTTACCTCAGCCACAACCAACAGTGCTTCAGCCACAACTGCACACAGCTTCTCTGCCCCTTTTACTTCCTTTGCCGGGACGTCCTCCATCGCCTCCGTTGAAGCGCCTCTCCCCGGACGAAATAGCCTCTCGCCGGGAATGAGGTCTCTGCTTCACCTGTGACGAGAAATACCATAGAGGCCACCGTTGTACCTCTAGGGTTTTTCTGTTGGTCACAGACAAAGAAGAGCACCCTCTGCCTCTTATAGGACCAAGTGAACCACAACCTGACACCAGTGACTCGGGCCCGACCCAAATTAGTTTCAATTCTTTGGCGAGTCACCTCGCTCCAGAAACGTTGTGCTTGTTGGGCCTGATCGCCGGCCACCAGGTGATCATGTTGGTGGACGGCGGCAACACCCATAATTTTATTCAATAACAATTGGTCTCCCGGTTGCAATTGCCATGCCGCGAAACCACCCCCCTCCGGGTCATGGTTGGCAATGGTCAACATTTGCATTGCACAAGCGTGTGTGAAGCAATTTCCCTCGACATTCAGTCAACTCAATTCACGTTTGATTTATATGTCTTGCCCATTTCCGGCACGAACATTGTATTGGGAGTTCAATGGCTAAAGTCCCTGGGACCGATCCTTACTGATTATAATACTCTATGTATGAAATTCTTCCATGGGGGACGCTTGGTCGAGCTCTTTGGTGATAATGAATCCACTTTGGGCTTGTTATCCCCGTCGCAATTTCACAGGTTATCTCGTACACAAGGAGTGGGCCTCTATTGCCACATCACCACGGTCCAAGCTGACCCAAACCCCACACCCACTCAGGACCTTCACCCCGCAATCCAAACACTCTTCAATAGGTTCCATACCTTATTCCAACACCCTCAGTCTTTGCCCCCGAAGCGCGAAATGGACCGCCACATTCAACTTCTTCCCCACTCCACGTCGGTCAACGTTCATCCATATCGCTACCCACACTTTCAGAAGTGTGAAATTGAACTTCAGGTTGAATCAATGCTTCAAAAGGGTCTCATTCAACCCAGTACGAGCCCCTTCTCCTCTCTGATGCTACTGGTTCGCAAGCAAGATGGGACATGGCAGTTCTGCGTGGATTATCGCGCACTCAATGTGATTACCATCAAGGACTGCTTACCAATTCCAACTATAGATGAGTTACTTGATGAACTGGGGGGTGCGACATGCTTTTCCAAGCTAGATTTGCTACAGGGATATCACCAGATAAGGATGAATGCCAAGGACACTCCCAAAACTGCTTTCCACACCCACCATGGTCATTACGAGTTCAGAGTAATGCCATTTGGGTTGTGCAATGGACCCTCCTCCTTTCATGCCACAATGAACAAAATCTCCTGACCCTATCTCCGCCACTTCGTTATAATTTTCTTTGATGATATACTTATCTATAGTGGGTCATTTGATGAACACTTGCTACACCTGGAGAAGGCCTTCCAGGTATTGTCTGACAATCAATTTGTTTTAAAGCTGACAAAATGTTGTTTTGCGCAACCACAGGTTGAGTATCTGGGGCACCTGGTATTGCGCAAAGGTGTGGAACCTCTGGCATTAAAAATCGAGGCAATTATCCATTGGCCTACACCTCGCACAACCAGAGCTGTAAGAAGCTTCTTGGGACTCGCCGGTTTTTATCACCGGTTCATCCGGGGATATGCTTCAATCGCAGCCTCCTTGGTCCACGTCACTACCATGGAGCAATTTGTTTGGACACTGCAGGCTCAGGAGGCCTTTGATCAATTGAAACGGGCTCTGGTCGCAGCCCCTATTCTGGCTCTGCCGGATTTTAACCTTCCATTCACCATCGAGACAGATGCCTCTGGTATCGGCATGGGGGCGGTATTATCTCATAAAGGTCATCCCCTCGCATTCTTTAGCAAGTCGTTCAGCCCCAAATTGCTTCGCGAGTCGGCATATGTTCGCGAGTTATTCGCCATCACGACAGCAATGAAAAAGTGGAGACAATATTTGTTGGGTCACTAGTTTACGATCATCATTGATCACTAGAGCCTCGAGGAGCTCTTGACACAGGTCATTCAGACGCCTGAGCAGCACATGTACTAGCAAGTTTGATGGGGTACGATTACCAAATCCAATACCGCTCTGGTACCCACAACCAAGCGGTCGATGCCCTTTTGAGATGCTTTGATAAGGAACTTTTTACACTCATGAATCTCTCTGTTCCTTGCCCACTTTTCTTCGAAGAATTAAAAGCTCAAATGGAGCATCACTCGAAATATCAAAAACTCCGACAGGACATCTCGACGGCCCCTGATAAATACCCTAATTTCATCATAGTTCATGACTTGATCCTCAGGAAAGGGCGAATTTGGCTGCCGCAAGGACTTCCCCTGATTCGCACACTGTTAGTCGAGTTCCTCTCCACCCCAACCGACGGCCACATGGGAGTAGCCAAAACTTTGGCTAGGATATCAGAAAATTTTTGTTGGACAGGGCTTCGCGACGATGTTGTGAAATTTGTGGCTCAGTGCATCAATTGCCAATATGCCAAATACGAAACAAAGCGCACTGCCGAGTTACTGTGCCCACTTCCGGTTCCACATCGTCCTTGGGAGAACCTATCTATGGACTTTATCACCGGACTACCACCTTATCACGACAACACAGTGATCTTAGTGGTGGTCGATCATTTTTCCAAAGGGATTCATCTCGACATGTTTCCGGCGGCACACACTGCACATGCAGTAGCTTCATTATTTATGGAAATTGTTGGGAAAATTCATTGCCTCCCTCAAAGCCTGGTCTCAGACCGTGACCCCTTGTTTGTCAGCAAGTTTTGGCAAGAGCTCTTTCGTCGGAGTGGGACTCAATTGCGCATGAGCTCCACCTACCACCCTCAAAGTGATGGGCAAACGGAAGTCCTGAACAGGGTCATAGAGTAGTACTTGCGACCCTTCGTCCATGGCAGACCTAAACAATGGGGAAAATTCCTTCTCTGGGTGGAGTGGTCTCACAACACCTCATGGAACGCAGGAAGAGGGATGACTCCATATGAAATCACATTTGGCCGCAAGCCATTCAATTTTTCGGAATATCTCGCAGGATCATCCAAACTCAATGTCGTTGATGAAATGCTGACAGACAGGGAGGGAATATTTCAAACAATTAGGAAAAAGCTTCTCAAAGCTCAGGAGAAAATGAAGACCATCGCAGATGCTAAAAGAAGAGAAGTAGAGTACCACCCAGGTGATTGGGTTATGCTCAAATTGCGATCATATCGACAAGCTTCAGCAAAGGGACCTCAAGCTTTCATGGGGAAACTGGCGAAAAGATTTTATGGGCCATTTCAAGTTCTGGAGCGGATAGGTGCAATGGCGTATTGCTTGCAGCTACCAGAAGGAACTCATATCCATCCCGTATTTCACTGCTTAATGCTGAAGCCATTCAAAGGTTCCCCGAAGTCAGTGCACAACATTCAGCTGCCAACCCATTTTGTTCAAAACCAGCCCGTGATTACACCATTAGCCATACTCAATTACCGAAGAACCAAGGACCAGGGACCTTGGGAAGTTCTGGTGCAATGCCAGGGATTGCCTCCCGATGATACATCTTAGGAGAATTGGACCTAACTATGCAACGATTACCACCTTGAGGACAAGGTGATTTTCCAAGGGCCGAAGGATGATACAAAGGAAGAAGAACAGAAAGCTGAAAAGCAAATCACAAATGTGCAAGCATACAACATTGGGGTGTAGACAGAAGGTAGATCCAAGAGGGCTATCACAAAGCCATCTTATCTCAAGGATTAGTATAATGAAAAGCATAATCACAATGGGACAAGCATAATCAAACTCCGCCAGGCAGAATCAATAGCAAATATTCCTTGTACAAAATGACAAAATCTGTTAGTGAGGAATTAGTGTAAATAAGGCACATTGTAATGATCAGAACACAGACAAATATATACAAATTCTCTTCTTTCTCACTTATTTGGGGGCACTAGCCTCGAAGCTAGCTCTCTTCTTTTCTTCTTCTATCATTTAACCAGAGGTGGCGCGATCCCGAACAACTTCGGTGGTGCGATTCCGACAAACTCTGGTGCGATTTCAGTGCACTCAGTTCCAATGACTCAAGATATTTCCGCTTCATTTCCAACAACAAATTTCTCGCATCAAATCAAGAAAAGTTAGATGATAAGAATTTTTTGTTGTGACGACAACAAATCAAGCTTATGGATTCCTAAGTTTACTAGCGGAAATTTTGGAAAAAAAAACGAAAAAGTGTTGGATTTACAAGAAAAACACTGGCACAGAGAAATTCCCTGAATTTCTGCTTGTTTGGCTTCAATCCACACTTTCGAGCTCGAAGATTCACGCTTATTTTCATCATCAAACTAGAATGAAGGCGTGTTAGCTCCGATGGGAACTTTGTCATACTACTACTCTTGATAATCATCTCGTTTCGAAGTTCCTTCCTCGCATTAAGGCGCTTGGATCTGTAAGAGATGTTGCTACCTATCGCGAGCACATGGATTCCATTCTTAAAGGTCTTCCTAGGGATTTCGATTCTGTTATTGCTCTTATTCAAAGTCGACTTCCATATATCACCGGTGAAGAAGAAGTTGAAGGCTTTATTCTTGCACAAGAACTGCCACTTAGGAAGTACAATAAACTTGATTCTTTGAGTAATACCTTTGCGCCTACTGTGAACCTTACTCAAGCGAGTTCCTCTCGTTCTCCTGAAGATGATAGTTTGAATCTGTCCTTTGACACTAATGTTGTGTATTCCTCCGATTCTCAGAATTCTGGTGGTTGTTTTTCTTACAAGCTTTCTCAAATTGTGTATAGTTCTCCTCTGGAATTAATATACAATGATTTGTGGGGTTCTGCTCTTATGAATTCTCATTGCAATTTTCACTATTGTATGTCTTTTGTTGATGCTTATTCTAAATTTACTTGGATATATTTCCTAAAAAGCAAATATGATGCCTTAACTGTTTTAAAACAATTCAAGTCTCTTGTTGAATTGCAATTTAACAGAAAGTTTAAAGCTATTCAAAAAGATTGGGGAGGTTAATTTCGCCCCTCTTCATATTTGACTGAATTGGGAATATTTCATGGACTTTCTTGTCCACACACATCATCAAAATAGTGTTGTGGAACGAAAGCATCGTCACATAGTTGAGTTATGGCTGTCTCTTCTTAGTCATGCTTCCCTTCCTTTGTCTTTATGGGATCATGCTTTCCTTACAGTTTTACATCTTATCAATAAATTGCCCTTAGATCCTCTCAATTTTGATACACCTTACCATGTTCTTTTCCAAAATAATCCTGATTATCAGTTCTTAAGAGTGTTTGTCTGTTCTTGTTATCCCCTTTTGCATCCTTATCATTCTCATAAGCTTAAATTCAGATCCATAGAATGTGTATTTTTGGGATACTCACCTAGTCATAAAGGCTATAAGTGCATGTCCTCTTCTGGCAAAAAATTTATGTCAAAAGATATCATCTTTAATGAACCTTGTTTTCCTTATCCTAAACTGTTTTCCACCTCTACCACTGGTCCTATTTTCACAATTTCTCTTTTCCCCTTTTCCACAACCTTATCTCTAGTTCTGTTTCCAGTCCTGTTCAGTCTCAAAATCCAGTTTCTTCATCTAATGTTGAGTCTCATAGTTCTGGTATTAATGTTCCCCAGTCTCCTATTCATGACAATGTGTCTTATCATGACCTGGCACAGCCTCCCATCAATGATACAATAGCTTCTGAATCTGTTAATGAAACTTCTGGTATTGCCAATTTAAATTCTACAACATCTATCACTGGATCACAGGATTCATCTTAGAATCTATTTGTTAGACCAGACAATTTTCATCCCAAGATTACAAGAGCCAAAGCTGGCATAGTTCAGCCAAGGGTTCATTCATCCTTGCTTCTTGCTCATGCAGAACCTACATCTATGAAGCAAGCTCTTTAGGATTCCAACTAGCATACTGCTATGACTGACGAATTTAATGCCCTTCAGAAAAACATCACATAGACTCTAGTTCCTTTCCCTACAAACAGAAATACCATTGGTTGTAAGTGGGTATTTAGAGTTATGGAAAACTCTGGCAGAAGTGTAAACAAGTGCAAAGCCAGATTGGTGGCTAAGGGTTTTAATCAATAGTTTGGGTTTTATTTTCATGAAACCTTCTCTCTTGTGATCAAGCCAGTTACAATCAGGGTAATTCTTACTCAAGCTATCTCTAATCAGTGGCCTTTACAGCAACTAGATGTGAATAATACCTTTCTCAATGGTCTTCTAGAAGAGGAAGTTTATACGACTCAACCTCCAGTTTTGAGTCATATGATAAATCTCTTGTGTGCAAGTTACATAAAGTTATTTATGGGTTAAAACAAGCTCCTAGAGCTTGGTTTGAGAGACTCAAATCTACACTACTGCAGCTTGGCTTTACTAACAGTAAATGTGATCCATCCTTGTTCATTTACAAGACTTCATCCACAATCATTTACATCCTGGTCTATGTTGATGAGATTATCATCACTGGTAATTCATCTTCATTGGCGGAGAAGTTGATTCAGCAACTCAATGCTACTTACTCTCTTAAATAGCTGGGTTCTTTGGATTATTTTTTTGGGCATTCAGGTGCATTCTTTGTCCAGTGGAGCTCTTTTAATGACTCAAGCTAAGTACATCAGGGATCATTTAACTAGAACCAATATATTGGAAGCAAAGTCTATTTCATTATAGGGCCTCTAATTGCAAGCTGTCCAAGCAGGGTTTTGATATGTTACAAGATGCTTCCTTCTACAGATCAGTTGTTGGAGCTCTCCAATATGTGACTATTACTCATCTAGAATTGAGTTTTTCTATAAGTAAAGTTTGTCAGTTCATGTCTTCACCTCTTGAGTCTCATTGGACAACAGTAAAAAGAATTTTAAGGTATCTTAAGGGTGTTTTACATTCAGGAATTGCACTGTATCCTGCCTCAACTCATCAACCTCTGTCTTTTTGAGCCTTTTATGATTCTGACTGGACTTCAGACCCAGATCACAGAAGATCTACTTCTGGTGCAGCAATGTATGTTGGTCCAAATTTAGTGTCCTGGTAGTCCAGAAAGCAGAAAGTTGTTTCCAGGTCTAGCACAGAGGCAGAATACAGGAGTTTGGCTGCTTCCACAGCTGATATCCTCTGGATTTATACTCTTCTTCAAGAACTTGCAGTTCCTCACTCCACACCCATTGTGCTCTGTGACAATTCAAGTGCTGTTCAATTAGCACAATCCCGTTCTGCATGCTTGAACCAAACACATGGAGTTGGATGTGTTTTTTGTTAAGGAAAAAGTTTTGTCTAAGAAATTACTAGTTCAACTCATTCCTGGAACTGATCAGTGGGCAGATTTACTTACTAAGCCTTTATCTCTCACTAGGTTTACTTATCTGAGTTCCAAACTCAATGTCGCTGAGCTTCCTTTGGTTTCTTAGCCCCATTGAGTTTGTCGGGGGGGGGGGGGGGGGGGGGATGGAGCATAAGGTATATGAGTGAACAATTTCATTTAGTTGATACAGTTATACAATAGTTGTCAGTTAGTTAGACTCTCCGTATGTATTAGATTGGAAACAGAGACTCAATGGCTTTCGTAACATTTGTCTAATGCAATACAAAATGAATCCCTTTTCTTTTACTCTATCTTTTCTACAAAAACCAACGACGCACATGTTAAATGGCTGAATCCTATTATTGTGGACTTATGGAGCTTGTTAGTTTGGTTAGGTGTTGCTCATGACCGATCAATGCCTTGGATTATGTTGCAGATTAGTCGATTTACAAGTACAATGCAGGGAGTATTGTTTTAATTGATTTACACGTTACTTATAACTTGTTTGTTGGTTTGGTTTATGGACTATTTAGTACAGAAGATGGATTATTTTAAAGTTCTGGTCAGTGTAAATCATGATAGACGAATGCATTGGTAGTAATTTATGGTTTGCTGCTCTGGCGTAAATCTTGATTACTCTTTTGACTTTGGCTCATTGAGAACACCATGATCACCCAGTGTGTCATACTCACAACAGTTAATTTTCTTGGTTTACCCTCTAGAATATCAACACCAAATCAACATGTACAGGATGACTGATTGACATTTGACACGAAACTAAGATTTTAATGTTAACCTAGCATCAAGGAAGTTTAGTGTTCAAAAAAATAAATTAGATGGGGTGAAGTGTTTCCCCCCCATGAATTTCATGGAACCTGATGTATGATAGTATTTCTATTTAATTTAATTATCTATTTTATTATCATTCTTATTAGATAATCTTAATCAAATTCAGGATCCAAGAAAATGGGCAAAGAAAACATTCTCCACTTCAAATTCATTCTTATAATCTAAATTATTATATTTTACCAATAGAACATGAGAGAAAGGTTGTATTAAAACTGCTTTACTTTCAACAGAATCAGCAGACAATAGAAAGCATTGAAAATTAAAGGAAACAAATTTTAATTCAATAAGAAAAACTAATCAATTCTGACAACAGGAAATTACTTGGATGAGACATCCTTCACTGAAACACGGATAGGCAAGAGTTAAGTTATCTTCAGGCTCACTAGACACTACTCCAAAGTTTTGTAGCTTTTCATAGTGAGGAACAAGCATATTCCTATTTGCTAGGCCAACTATATTTTTGAACTCTATTTGAACAAAACCACTAAGCATTTTTGCCTATAACCTTTTCTTCACCTTTCTGTTCCTGTAAGGAGCTAATCTGCATTTTAGCTTTTATCAGTAAAAACCAGTTCTTATCAAATATCAAGTTTCCATTATATTTACATTAACATACTTGTCTGGAAAGACAGGTCTTTCAGTCTCCAATGCCACATAAAACTAATTTTGGAATGCTAAAATTAAAAATACATTTTGATGTTAGTTTTCTTCATCAGAATCAAAAGACTGTCTTTTCCTTAAAGATTGTATGACATCCATGCACTTATCTTTGGAATTACACATACCAGTACAAGACTTGACTTTAGGAACACTCAAAGAACTAAGTGGTGGTGTACCCGTCCCCTTGTTTATTTCCCTGAGCACAGAACGGGCTGTTGCTGCAGCTGCAGTGTCTGCTATTGCTGAAGCAACTCTTGAATCACTTGGAAGCTCGTTACTGCTTTGTCCAACTGTTTGTTCTTGTGTCTTGGTCAGATTCTTAGAAACATCAGCTAATTGATTTGAACCTGATTTTGGCTTGGTGCCCACAGCCTCAGCAACTGTTGCTTTAGCTTTTGCTGCTTCATATTTTTGAATATCATAAATAAGCTCTTTCTGCAGCTGCTTATCAGCTACCAATATGTCATCAATCTCATTCTTGTAGTCCTTTAGAATAATGCGGAGGCACTCCATAAGAGAACCTATGAGGGGACTATTCTTGGTTTCCAACAGACGTTTCAACTCTATGAAGATGGGGACTGTATTTTGGATAAGGCCTTTCTTGACTGCCTGAGTTATAGCCTTTCTTCTAGCTGCAGATCCATTTTCTCCCCCTTCCTCCTCTACATCTGCTGACTCAGATGATGCACGAGTGGATGAAATGCGTATCTCTTTACAGCCGAGAATTTGAAAAGCATCCTGATCCCACAATTAATGTTATAATTAGAAGGCTTAAATAAGTATTTTGTCCCCATAAAATAGTTTTTTTATTATTAATTCTTTCAAGATTTTTGTTTTGATTTTAGTCATTTAAAGATTTTCTTTTGTTTTAGTCCTTGTTGTCAATTAAAAAGGGTAAATGATGATGTAACAACAACATTGACTCTCCATTAACTTGTCACCTCATCAAAGAGTTTAATAGGACAGTCACATGTAATTCTTTTTTAGTAAACTGTGTTTTAAAATCCTCATTTGTTCAAACCAATTGATGAAATTAGACTATTTGATGAGGGATTTTAAAATACAGTTTACCCAAAAAATTACATGTGATTACCCTGTCAGACTCTGCATGTCAATAAAATGTCAGCGTTGATGTTACTTGACAACAAGGACTAAAACCAAAAATATTAAATCTTTAAAGGACTGAAACAAAAAAAAAACTTTAATAAAGGACTAAAAAAAAAAACCTATTTATATGGACAAAAACTTATTTAAGCCTAATTAGAACATAAATTACATGATATAAGACAGTGGTTAAGGCAATGCTGTCTCCCTTCATATTCCAATGTGTGTGCATTACCAATTGCATACATATATATGTGTGTGTGTGTGCTGAGAATTAATCACAATCTGGTGACCATGGTTGGTACAGATTCATACCTGTAGAACAGACTGTCCAGTTGCATCTTCTATATTGAGCATACCATCAGAAGCTGCGGCTAGAATTTCTGCACATAACTTGGCAAAGGTTGCTAGAAGATGCTCAGGAGCCATTTGTTTTAGTAAAGAAACATAAATGTGCATTCTTTTAGACCTTGACTCTTCATCAGTACCTCTGCAAAGAACAATGCAGATTTGATATCAGTGCAATATCTCAAATAAATAACTGTCTTGCCAATTGCTAATTTGGGGTCCCATTACCTGATGGAAAAGATTTGGCTTTCCTTTCGTGATCCTTGAGACTCACGATGCCCATTATGGACATGACAGTCGTTCAGAACAAAAACAGCCTCAACAAAACTATTGTATGCTAAAAGAGGAGACTTGACTGGTGAGAAAAACACAATAATTAAAGTCCAATGACAAACATATTTTCCAATTTATATATAATGGCAAGTATAACTATCAAGATAAAGATTCAAACCTTTCAAAATATTTCCAAAGAGAAAATCCGCTAACTGCCTTATCTTTTCTGATTCGTCAACAAGTGACAAAAGGAACCGAAGAAATAGCACTCCTCTCCATTTCACATAGTCCCTCTAGATAAAAGAAAATCATATTTTAGCAAATAATACAATTTTTCCCTCTTCCCCTTTTAGAAGAGATAAATGAAAACAAGCTGTGAAATAGAAGCAGTTGATTCATAAAAAGTACCTGCAGCAATCTGGAAAGCAATATGAATGTTTGCCTTCTCACAAGTTCACAAGGATCTAAGAGACACCTTGTGATCCTTGTTATGTAACTGATAACTTCCATGAAAAAGAAGTAAGAATAGCAAGGAGAATATTTACTGACATTCAATTTATATATTTTGCATATTGTAAATATTGGATTTCTGCCACAGCACGAAACAAAAATTACTCCTTTGTTTATATTATTATTAATACAATCTGCTATGTGTTTATCAATATGTACAAGAACACTACATTATTTCCTTACAATATTATACCCATTCAAATTCACTTAAATGCAATATTAACGAGGCTTACCAATCAACAAGAGCAGTGAACCGGACACAAAAGTCTGCCATTATGACCACAATATTGTTGCGAAGAGCTGCAGATCCACTCTTTTCAAGCTCCTGCATATTTTGAAACAGAATATATTTTAATTAGGAAGTGAGAAAAATATCACAGTCCACAGGCATAACATAAACAGTCAAAGCTACAGGCCCAACCTGTACAAACAGAGGAATATAATTCTTAGCTAGCTTCCCATCAGCAAGGCAAAGCTTGCCCATGGCAAGCCACCCTTGAATGTAAAAAGAAGGAGCTTCCTGTTGTAAAGAAGTTGAAGGGCCGGGTAGTTTATTTAATATAGGACCAGAACTCCCAGAAGTGATGATTGTATGCAATAGAGGAACTACATTGCTCATATCAGCAGATGGGCAAACAATAACTAAAGACCCAACTGTATAAATCGCTGTAATTGCTTTAGACAATGCCTTGGACTTTGCTACTGATTTCCTGCCTTTCCTAGTCCCACTTCTAGGTGGAGTGAAGAAGCTGCCTTCTGCATTTTGTTCTGAATTCTCTGAAATGAATTTTTCTATTATTCCAGAAGCCCTGGAGAGAACTTGGTGGAACCATTTCAAGACTAATGCTTCTGCCTCTTTGAGATTTGAAGCTTTCCGTTTGCATAATGTTTTTAGTGCTTTTAAATGAGCATCAACCTATCAAGCAAAAGTAACAAGTCAATATGGTATACTTTTTAACAATGTATAATTATAATGTCCTCAGCCATTATCATTCTGTTCTACCTCTATACCTCTCAGTCTAACTTGTCCACCTTTCTGTCCAGATTTATCAACTCAAATACTGACTAACATTATTTCTATGAAAATAGTTGTTCCATTAACAATCAATAACAAATCTAGTATGACAACACTGTTTAATATATAAGTATAGATAGCTTGGCTAATTGCTTAAGAAACTAAGATGATCATGGAACTAATATTTCTTTATCAAATGATGATGTATAAAGTGTTTCCAGTTTTCTTCATTGTGTGGAGGCAGTAGAGTAAATCAGATAAATGCTAAGCTTCAGATGGAATAAAATTCCCCAGACCTGGCACAAGACATAAAATAGAAATGAGAGAAAGACATTTACACATCTTAAAAGACCATGCCGAAGTGTTAATTTCCAGGCAACTTCAGTCCAGTCAATTCCACAAGAAATTGGCATCATTAATAGACAGATTTAACACCAATTTACAAAAGACCATGCAGAAATCTTAATTTCCAGGCAACCTTCAGTCCAGTCAATTCCACAAGAAATTGGCATCATTAATAGACAGATTTAACACCAATATAATTGAGGTATTAAGAAATTATAATATATGATGCAAAAGATGATAATCAAGACAGAAAAGCACTCCATGAAAAGCTTTATGAAATTCAAAATCTGGTGGATAAATAAAGCCATGTTTAACAACGGTAGAATATCACACATTCACACCATCCAGATAGACATTGAAGAATAATACATGTAGGCATGTAATGATTACCTCTGTTGAATGCATGTTGAATTCGATCAATAATACCATGTAGGCATGTAATGATTACCTCTGTTGAATGCATGTTGAATTGTAAAACCCTTTTGAGCAAATTATGAGCCAAATCAGCTGCAGGTTCAGGGGGCAGCTCCACAGAAACATTAGAAATTGTTTGTAGAAGGAAAACTCGGTCACTGGCCCAGGCAACATGATTGCATTCTATGCTTTCTTCCTCTGCAGATGCATTTCTTTGTACAAATGGGCTTTTGAACTCACCTTCCACTTCATGTTTGTCAAGAAGTTGCCAATGATGATGAAGAAACTCCCAGTCTACTACTTTTGAAAGGAAAGTTGACACCTCTGACAAAAGAAACCAAGCACCTGGTGGGGCAGTCCACTTTTCTATTGGCATGGAGTGACTTAGCCATATAGATTCTGATGCCCTGATTATATTTTGAAGTGCAGTAACAATTTTGTGATTTATACGTTTCTTTTTGCCCAGATTTGTGCAAATTTTCTTCACCCAAGGGCTCACCTCCCCATGGCAAATCTCTCTCAGAAGATACAGAGTCCCGTTGGGAAAAAGCTTCTCCATCTCATTGTCTACACCTTTTCCTTTCATCTTTCTATTAGACAAAGGCTCACTATATGAAGAAGTAGCAGTTGCAGCTCTAGATATCCGGTCCAAAACAAGTTCTTTAAACATGTTCTCACATTCTTCTTGGATGCTTGATTCATTGTCAGTTATTAAATGCGGAACTGAACGTAGCCACTCAGTTATTACTGTTTCAGCAGAGAATGTTCTGAAAGCCTACATTTTGTTTAAGTAAATTTCATTAATTAATTATCTGTTTTTACTTACATTAGTAAAAAGGGACCTAGAAAAAGAGAAGACAATATAGAGAACCAATGAGATTCATAACTTCTCACGTATAGTAAGATTATAGAAATAATTTTTAAAACATCAAATTCTCCAAATATTTCAGGCAGAATTGGATAAACACTGCACAAGCTGAGCAACTATCTAAAGCATACTTAACAATTTGACATTTAAAACATTATAATAAGGGAATGTTAATGTTTAACATAAGTACTTCATGCAGAAAAATATAATTCGAGTATTTATTTAGTCATATGGAACAAACTTATCACAACAGATCGATCGATGTTACATTATGCTCTCCATATGGATTTCATGTATAGATATAGCATTTTTTAATTTTTCTTTCATAAGCAACAATGTAACTGAATTTTATTGTATCTACTCAACTTAAAGGCAGAAACAGTTAGCAGAGAACACAACATATAAAACTGCCCGACAGAAGAGCAATATGCAGAAGAAAATTTCCTGCATTGTTGTTTTTCTATTCAAATCCATTTCCGGGAAAACTAGATGCCAACCACACAACAGACAAAAGCAAACCCTACAGTTGTCATGACAAAAGATTCTTCTGTAACTACTCATGTGAAAGAAGCCTTTACCCACATCATATCTTAAATTTTCATGTTAAGTCACTAAATTTTGCAAAACTTTCTCATTTCTGTCTAATAGATATTATACTGCCAAACTTTATAACTTGTAAAAAGTAAATAAACTACCTCTGATAGAGCTGTAATTGCAGCTTTCCGCATACTGATAAGTGGATCAGAACAAGCCATTCCCATTGTCTTGAGCACCACTTCATCAATTGCACCTCCAAGAAGAGAAGTCAAGTTAGTAACCAAAAGCAATGCAGCTTTCCTCACAGCTGCCTTATCATCCATACACCTCCTCCTCAGCATATCATTCATTCCACCTCCAACATTCCCATCACCAACCCTCCCAAACCCCGTAAACTCCTTCAGAACCGCACTAGTCCTCTCACCACGAGACAAAAACCCCACCAGCTGCGCTAAATTCGACAAAGCCCGCGCCCGAATTGCGCCACTCACATCAGAACACCGTTTCACAAGTGCCTCCAAGCACCACACTCCCCACGCCTCACTCCCTTCACTCTCCACGCCCAACGGATCCCTCAATGACGTCACCAGATTCAAAATGAGATCAACCGCCAAAAGCCGAAGATTCGACTTCCCCTGTGCCATCTGCACAACATACTTCACAAACGCAATTTGATCATCAAATTCCATAACTTTAACAACCTCCATGATGGAGTCCACCGCCAATGCTCTAGGCTCGGCCTTCTCCGGCGCCTTCTTGGCCAAATACCTCGGAAAATTAACCAGCGCCTTCTTCACACCATCGCATTGGTTACTAAGACCGGTGACAAATCCAATAGCAAATGTCCTCGCCAGCGACTTCGCCATGAGAACAAGCGAACACAGCGATTTCAACACCTCGGCAGCAGTGTTGGAAGGTTCTCCGTGCTCAGATTTGAGAACTTCCTTCAGCACGTGCGAACACAGGCTAAGCAATCTGCTATACACCGCCGCGTTCCCGCACGTATCGAGCGAGGTCACGGGGATTTCAGCCACGGTTTGAATCAGGGACTTGAGAGTCTCCGGGAAGCGGTTCAAGTGGATCAATCCCATTACTTTGACTAGCTTCTCCAGCACGCGGAGGAGCACCCGGGGGTCGTGTTGGGAACCGGTGTCCGGCGAATCGTCGTCGTTTTGGGGATTACTCGCCCGGCCGCGGCCCGGCCGCTTCCGTTTCCGGTTCATGGAGTTGTCTTGGGCCGGGCCGGGGTGGGAGTGGGCCTTGCAGGAGCGGCGGAGGGAGCGGAGGAAAGAAAGAAACGAAATGGGTGTAAAGAGTGTAAAAACGGGTGCGTTTGGAGCGAGGAGGAGCGAGAGGAAGACGTCGGAAGCGAGAAGAGAGTGGTGCGGTGGTGAAGAGTCCATTGCTGAAGCAATGGGAGGAATGAGAGAAGACGGAGAGAGATTCTTCGATGGAAGCTCATCGTAGAGAGTCTCTGTGAGAGAGTGTTTGAGGAGAAATTGAAGATCCATTAGGGTTTGTTCGGAGAGTGGTGGCGGTGGTTGCGGGTTTCCACGGAGATCCTCTAGCTCGGAGATTATGCGAGACACCGTTTCCTCCATTTCCGTCATGCTGTGTGTGTCCGAGTCTTCGTCCACACACTCCACGCTCTCTATTCAATTTCAAATTCCCGCTTTTTCAATTATGGGCCTATTATTCTATGGGCCGAAACAGAAGCCCAATAGGAGAAGGGGGTTTTTGGTAATTTGTGTGGGTGTGGAACCAGAAACTGAAAACCCTGGACTATAAAAAATAGTTGCACACAGAATTTTCGGTCCCTCTTGCTCTCGCGTCGCTGCTCCGTACCAGTTTCACTGCATAAATTTGAGAGAAAACTCTGCAAACATGTTGGTTTATCAGGACCTCCTTACAGGTAAACTAATCTCTCTCTTTTTTTTCCTATCGCAGCTTTTCCTTGTCGATCTATTGCCAAAGATCTGCTTAGGTTGCGCTTCTGATTTTTCCATTGTAGAGTATTAAACTTTTATCGACGCTTGGATCTGGCTTTTTTTCTTCTCGATTTAATTACTGATTGTGGACAAGCGTTTGTTTCACGCGTATCTGATTATTTTATTATTTTATTTCTTGTCGTTAATTATAGCTAGGTTATTGATTTTTACCGATGTTGTTTGATTTGATTAACGTAAAACGCTTTGATTTTCAATAGTTATGGGAAGCCTTTAGTCAGTGATTGTGAGTTCCAGGTTTTTATTGGTTTTATTGTTTTTAATAGTATTGCCTATGATTCGAGTGATAATTTAAAGCTAGACTAATTCTCTGCTTTACATATTTAGGTGTGGTGTGGTGTATAAAATATTATTTATGAAGGAATTTTGTTTTGTGCCATTCTTTGATTTTTATTTTTTTTGTTGGTTTCTGTTTTGCATGTAACATTGACTATGTGTACTGCCTTGTGTAGGTGATGAGCTTCTCTCGGACTCCTTCCGTTACAATGAAATTGAGAATGGAATGCTGTGGGAAGTTGAGGGGAAGGTTAGTTGAATGTTCTGAAATTATGCTGATTTTTATTTGATTGTAATATTCCAAAAACCTGCTTCAATTTCTATGGCTGTTTGGATTCATTTTTGAAACAGTTTGGTTACACATGGGTGACAAGCTAAAACTATTTCTTTTTGGTGTGCAGTGGGTTGTTAAGGGAGCAGTTGATGTTGACATTGGTGCAAACCCTTCTGCTGAGGGTGGAGAAGATGAGGGAGTCGATGACGCAGCTGTTAAGGTTGTTGACATTGTTGATACATTCAGACTTCAGGTTTGGGCAACCTTGCTGCTCCTCTTCTTCTATCCTTGGTGGACACATTTTTTTAATTATTTTGTCTTGAATATTAAGTTCAGATGAGAATAATATAGTTACTTAATTTCTGTAGGAGCAACCCGCTTTTGATAAGAAACAGTTTGTTACCTTCATGAAGAGGTTTATCAAGAATTTGACTCCCAAGCTCGATGCAGAGAAACAAGAGTTGTTTAAGAAGCACATTGAGGGAGCAACTAAATACCTGCTCTCTAAGATTAAGGATTTCCAGTTGTAAGTGCCATCTTTATTACACACATGGGTGAATTCGGTGTTTTCAGTGTTTTTTTGTCATCAATTAATATAATTTGTTGTTAGTGCTTATGAGAATAAAAGGTCATTGATGTGAAATCTTTATGTGCAGTTTTGTTGGGGAGAGCATGAATGATGATGCTTGCTTGGTCTTTGCATACTACAAGGATGGTGCTGCTGATCCAACATTCTTATACTTTGCATATGCCTTAAAGGAGGTTAAGTGCTAAGTGACATAATGTACCAAGTTATCTACTCTCATTTTACCTAGTTTTTTTTTTTAAGTTCTGTCCTAAGTTACTTAAAACTTCGACTTGTTATTTTGATTTTAATGGTGAGACATTTTGTGCTACATCATAATTCCCATCAAATTTAATTATCGATGGGTTAGAATTTCATTAATTTATGATTTTGGTTGTGCTGGAAGGGCTTCCAGGATTCTTTTTTTGAAGAATGTTTGGATGTGTACTAGAAATATTTTAACTTAATAGTTTTATCAATAAGAATTGAATACGAGTTGGGAATTTAATATGCGACCTGAATTTTTAATTGAATTTCATACCCCTTCCTATTTGTAGATTCGGTTGACTAGCTCATAGTATCATAGATTTTAGAAGAAAGCTAAAGAACCTTCGTGCTGAAATATGATGGAATTCTTCTAATAAGGTTACTATCGGAATAATAAGGTTATAAATCACACTACGGATATGTACAGCAGCGTTGTTATTATTTTTCGCATTACATTTTTGTTTATTTGCAAGTTTTTACCCTATGTTTGGTTTAAATGAGGAAAGGGGAGGGAGGGAAAAGGAGGCTTGTTGGGTTTGATTGAAGGAGAGGAAAATGATATCTTTGTTTAAGGGATAGGGAAGGAAACAGGTAGTTATGATTTCTTTTTTTACAATTGGTTATTAATAATTTTTTTATCATATTATTAATTGTGAAAATCATAAATAGGTTTTTGAAAATATTTTATATTTTTAAGAAGTTAATTTTCACTGCTAATGATTTTATTAATAAATAAATTTTTTAAGAGTGAGATATAAAATTTATTTTTGATTGTAAGTTCTTTTTAGTTAACAAAAAATTATAATTTTTTAATTTATGAGAATTGTTTAAGTATCGATGAAAATAATGATAATAATTTTAATAGTGGTATCTATAATAAATGGTATTATATAAACAGTTTCTTTAGTAATCCTTATAGTAATAGTTTTTGATAATAATGTTTTTTTAAAGTAATAGTTTTTATAATAATTCTAAATATACAATCTCTTATGGATTTGATGATAACGAGAATTAGATAAAAGTAAAGTTTAGAAAATAAATAAATATTGAAAAGAGTAAATGATTTAGAAAGATGTATAAAATTAAATAAAACAAAAATTCATTAAAAAGTGAGATAAATAGATAATCTTTAAATTGAAAGTCACTTTTAGGTGTGTCATTGTTGGTATTTGAGGATTTGAATGGTTGTTCAATCCAACAAAATAGTTGTCACATATCTTTATTTATAAATTTCCACTAGTCAATTATATATTTTTAACATGTGTATAAGTTCCTAATTACCTAAATTTAATAGCATCTAATATCTTCTCCTAATCCTTATACTATTTTGAATTTGAACTTTTTTCCTTCTACATGCTTAATGCATTTTCTCGAAATTTCAACCTGATCGAAACTTCTTATTTAAATAACCATTTTGACATTCATCCAAATTTAGTCTAATGTTAATCTTGATATATTTCTCGTCAACAAAATGATACATATCAAAATTCATCAAAACTCTCGTACTTATAAAATTTTCTCATAACAAAGATAATACATATTTTCTTAAACTCTTAGTTTAAATGAAGAGAATGAGAAGGGGAAATGAGATTTTAAAATATTTCTATAAATTAGTTTTTTTATTTTTAAATTAAATAAAAATTATTGTTATTTACTTTTTCTATTATCTCCTGTCGCTTAACCAATAGAGGAAGGGATAAGAGGACAAATAATATTTTATGAATAATTCTGTTAAAGTGTTCCAGAAACTATAATTTATAATTACTTTATTATTTATTTAGCCTCTTATTTTCACCTATAACTAACTCAGTATAAAAATATCCTCCTGTTCTAGGTACACTTGCATGGCAGGTTTACCTTTCCCCACCATGAAAAATACAATTTCATCCAACCAAGTATTTAACTACTAATCAATTTCATTATCCGAAAACATCTGATTTCACATCAATTTCCCATGCCTACATTCTTATCTTATTATAGATATGCAACATTTATTATAATTTCTACCTAGTTGAAACTACCATCATACGCTTATCCATAAATGTCACATGTTAGATAGGAATGAATTATAGGACTTGAACTACGTTCCTAACTGGATAAACCCTATTCCAAAGCGAAGGGACTAACAAGCTAAAATCTAGCAACGATATCATCCTGCAGAATAACGGATACTACATTTCTGGCAGTTTCTATTTAAGTGGTTAACTACCCACAATTATGTTGTAAACGCAAATTACCAGTAATTGTCTAAATTCAGATAATGTATAGAAAAGAAGAAGAAAAAAAAAAACTATTCTTTTCAACCTTTCCGTCCTTTGTTAGTATGAAAAATGCACAGTCGTCACTTTGCTATCCATCTCTTGCCAATTTCGAATTTCCCATTAAAACATCAATGGATTTCTTGGTTTTTATCCATGATTACTTTACTAACAATGCAAATTCATTAAGCAATCACTATCTGTGTATCTATCTCACTCAAACAAAACGCACTTTTTTTACACTCATTTTTATATTTTTCTTTGCCTTTCTCTTTATTTTTTCTAAAATAAATATCTCATCATAAGTTTTTCAGTACAAATTTAATTTTATAGGTATAAAATAGGTGCAAAAAAGAGTGTTAAACAGGCTACCCTTGAATAAACTTAGGAAAGTGTTATCACCGAGTTTGGTAGAGTAATTGATACTGATTGTTCTAGTTTAATTAGTATTTTCAAGTTTAAATCATGTGTATGCAGTTACATTATATATTTAAAAAGAAAATTTTTTCACTTGTAATAATTTTATTAGACTTGAACAAAATATTAACTTCAATGAAAGATACATGTGTCTCTAAAAAAATGAAAGAAAATGTTGGATACTTGGGTTTAATATATACATGTAGTACTTTTTGGGAGCGTACACTACGTGTAGGAGTATTGTTGCACTGTTACTTTATAGTTTTTTTTTTTATCAGCAAAATGAAATATATTGATATATGTAGGGCATAATAGTTTTTTTTAATCTGCAAAATGAAATATATTGATATATGCAGGGCATTTAGGGTACCCATACCTATATATAAGTGTTAGTCACCTTATATTGATAGTTTTTTACTTGATAGTATTTTATACTAGTCTTCTTTAAAAATCCTACTAAGCATTTAAATAATCTCAATTTTGGATTGCGTGTGATTGTTATTGAACTACAAAGACACAAAAAATAATAAACATACGCATGTCATATTTATATCGGACATGAATATGCAGAAAACATTAGTTACCTCTATAGCTATATTCTCAGCATACCATACTCACATGCGTTTGCTTCACACTAAAACTTTCCCCGATCGGTCACCGAAGGAGATGTAGGTTGGGAAAAGTCATTGACACCGAAGGACAGGGGAGGATGCAACAACAGTCATAATGGTGACACTAGCTAGCATTGAAAATAAAGAAGAAAAAGGTGGTGGCATCTCTAAAGTTGAGGCACGAAATAAGGAACAATGAGTAATAGGTACAAGACAATGAAAAGTCTCTATACATTTTTTTATTGTTCATTTTAATTATTTGATTCATTTTAATTATTATTATTATTATATATAAAAGGCCAAGAGTTCAAAATTTTGATGGGATTTCGGCATGCCTAAAGTTGGTATGAGCCATAATTTCTTATTCAGCTTATTTCTTTTCTTAGATACGGGTTTGTTTATAAATTATATATTTTCAACATTTGCATATTGTAATAACAAGTGCGATTCACACCAAAACGAGATAGATTCAAAGATTGTGTAGGTAGGAGTTTGTAAATTGAAGATGTGTTAAAGAAATTAATTGGTATCATCTATACCAACAAAATACATTTATTTTTTTTTAGTTCATTACTTAAGAATTTTACAATTAAACGTATTTGATTTAGAGTAATTATGAGATACGTGACTTGTTGAAAAGTTTTTCAAAAAACGTAAGTGAAGACAAAAGATATTGAAAAGTCTCATGTTGTTTTATGAGGACAGATATTAATCTTAGAAGCAACATAAGCATATTATCGAGATCTCAAAAAGTGTTACCTATTGAGGATTCTGACCGGTGCTATCTATGGAGGGTTCTGATCAACAAAAAAGTTGAGTGAAATATCACCATGTAAAATATAATAAAATGTGAGTAACTGAGAAGTCGATAATTAAGAACATTACACATACGATTATTTGGTTTGCTATGTATCTATAAAAAAAAGTAAATAACAATTGTTACTCTAAAATAAAGAAACCAAATCAATAATTAATCTAATTAAGTACATTTATATTTGATTGATATTATTACTTCATTAAGATGTTTTTATGAGTAAATTACATAAATCTCTCCTAAAGTTTAAAGAAATTACATATGTTTCTCTTTTTTTAAATTTATACAAACCTTCCTTAAGGTTTAAGAAAATTACACATATTTTTTCTCAATTTTTAAATCCTACATAAATTAATCCCCTTAAATGTCAACTAAACATTTGATAATAACAAGTCAAGTGACATGTGACATTTAAGCTAAATGAATACCACAATAAGTAACAAAACCATTAAATTGGCCTCATTCCAGCAAACCTATAAGCCAAATGAATAATTAGAGGGTTCATAAACTAAATGAAATTACCCAACTAGACTATCAATGATGCAACATAAAATTACCTGAACTAACATCATACCAATAATAATAACATTAAATTTAGATGTATTATAAAATAGAGGGGAGATGTGTGTAATCTATATGTGCAGAACCCATTTTTGTTATTGACTTGTCATTTGGTGGTGAGTTGTAGCCTACAGGTTTACTTTTTTTTCTCCTTCTCTCTCCCTCCTTTACTTTCTTAGCTTCTTCTTCTTCTTTTTTTACTGAGAGATTTATATGAATTTTAAAAAAAAAGATGTGTAATTTTTTTAAATCTTTAAAAAAGTTTATGTAATTTTTTTTATATTGATGTAGACTACATACAAATATTCTTAACGGAAAGTAATCTTGCTCAAGCTAAATTGGATCATTGTGAACAATAAAGTCCTTCATCCGAATATTTAACGTGAGTGCATACAGAGATTCAAACTTTAGCTGTGTCTCAATTGATTAATGCATTTGGTGGTGATTAAGATTAATTTGGTTAACGCTATTATAAAATATCTAATATTATTACCTTGTATTCAATATTTTGTGTTCATAGTCATGCAAGATAATTTATTTGTAAACGAGGGGTTGGGGGCGCAAGAGATGGGACATCAATGGCTTTCGTCTAACATGCCTCATTGCCTTGGGCGTGTTGGAAAATTTATTTTGAATCAGTAACTGAGTAACACTATCTATACTTTTCTGAAAGCAAGCACAGTGCACACACTAGGATATGCATGTCAAAGATATGGTATCAAGTCTTCTTTGTTTTATTATATAATTTAATAAAATAGTATCATTTGAGGTCAAAGTTGATATTAACTCGTTTTTTCACTGAGTAATGATAAGCATCTATCTTATTTATGAGTGAGTCGAGGTAGGAAGAAGAAAGAAATAGAAAGGAAAATGATAAATATTGTGAAGCAAAAGATAATAAAGTGAAAACTGATCGTTGGTAGCATCTAAACATAAATACATTTAAAGAGTGGGAAAAAAAGAGATATTTTATAAGGGGTTTGGTACAGGCGTACTGCTCTAGGTTAAATCATTTATTAAGTAGCTTTTTGATAGATTCATTATAGTATTCGTTAACGTGGAAACAAAATGAGGTTAGAAACAAAAGCATTTGAAAGGAGCTAATGCAGAGGGCCATGCCACCCACTTGGATTGTCGAAAAATGCAGTGTTAATAGTGACGGATTCAAGATACTAAATTAGTGGACGTAAGTTATAAAAAATAAAATTAATAGGTTTAATTATATAAATATAAATGAAATAAAATATAAAAATATAAAATTTTATTTACAAATTTGATGAATTTTAAAAAATGAGAAGATGCAAATATACACTCTTGATTGGTTGTAAATCCGCCACTGGATGTTGGTGTGGGGATATACATTTAGAAAGGATACAACAACTAATTTGGTCAAGAAAATCAAAACAGTGATGGATCCATCTTTCAAATTTGTGTTCCTAATTAACCTCACATGCTTTAAGCAAAAGCAAAGACTTTTTGTTAAACAGCAATTATAAGTGAACTGCAATCAAGGTATGACAACAAGTTAGGCACAAATTAATATAATTTTTTTTATCTCGTTTGAAGAAAAAAGAAAAACGGCTGGCCCCCTTTGAAATCCATGTGCGTCATCCTCCTTCAAAATTGTGACCAAAACAAGACACCCTTTTTTGTGTTCTTTCTTCATTTCCATGTTTGAGAATAAAATAAAATAAAAACCCAAATGTTATTTTATGTGAAAGTGACAACAGGTGCGTCATCTAAGAAAGCTTTCATGGGTATTTTACATCGATTTCTTTTGACATACTACAATTTAGAATTTTCTTTTATCAAATTAGGGATTTTAATAATTCACGATGACCACCCACCAAAAAAGAACAACATTAATTATATTTATTAACAATGTAGTACTACTGTTGTCATAATTAATTGCAGTACACTACACTAACAAATTATCAATGCTTGGGAAATAAATTGTGTTTGAAATGCTTTAAAGTTTAAAGTGTATCTTGCCCATCGTGCAATTGGTTAAAATGTCCGGTTTGGTTTGGTATTTGTGGTAACACCTACTTGTACCAAATATTAATAAATGCTTGTAAGTAATTTGAGGTAAAAATCTTTGGTCCTGACCTTAGGCTTACGCAGCCTTGACCTTTTTGGCATAATAACCACATTTATTGCGTTCAGGATCATTCCAGTAGATAGTAGTAATAGGATCATAGGCGTATAAGCAGTACTAGTATGTTTTACTTTAGACCTACGTTTAGTACATATGTATATAAGTGTTTGGTTCAGGTGAACTCAAGTTTACTTGCATCAATTTTCTATGTTTGTGCGTTAAAGATAATCTCATAATCTCTCAAAAAATAACACACAATAGATGATAAATTCTTTATTTATAGTATAAGTTTTTGGATACATAAATATGTGATAATCTCAAATATATATATATATAACAAATTTAAATTTAATTTGAATTGGATAAGTTTTCAACATGTAGTAAGTTTTGAAGTTCAAACCAATTTGATAAAAAAAAATCATTTTTTAAATTTTCAGTTTCTGCTATTTTTCATTCTTCCATTTATCCTTTGCTTGGAGTAGCACTCGTGTTCACGTGAATTTCAGGACCAGGGAAATAACAAAAGAGGAAAGATGCTCATTTTTTTTATACACTAGAGCGTGTGTCTTTGACAAAATATACTAACACTGTAGAACTGAACAACGTGGTCAATAATTATGTTGTGTGCATGCATCTTGAGACATTTCACTCATCCAACTTCGCGCCCTCTCTATTGTCTCCTCATATATGATTGAACATTAAGTTAAATAATCAAAATCACATTAAAATACAAAACTAAAAAAACTTCATTAATCATCTTTAGAGTGTGTTTAAATGGGAAAATTTAAAATTCTGAGAAATTTTAAAAATATAAATTCTTTTATTTTTAAAATTTATGTTTGAATAAAAAAATTAAATTTGAAAATTTTCAACATTTTAAGGATTTTGAAAACTTTCAAGTAGAAGATATGATGAAGTTATTAAGGAAATACACGAATGTTCTAGAAGATTCTTTTGTAAAAAGAGAATTTGAATTTCTCACATTTTAAAAGGAAATTAAAATTCTATATTTTTAGTTGTTTAAAATTCCGTTTTAAAATTTCAAAAATTTAAATTCTTCACATAAAGCATCCAAATAATGAATTCAAGATTATAAAAATTCAAATTCTCTGAATTACTTTTCTTAGTTAAAATTTTCTATCGAAACACACTCTTAATGAAATCTTTCTTTTTAATTATATATTTTTTTCATTCACAAAAACTTGAACCTAATATCTTCTTTATCAAGAAATCTAAATTTAATTTTTACTCATACCAACATGTTATGTTAGTGAATAGTGATACATTTCAATTTGTGAACACTCTTAAAATTGAATAAGATATTGAAATTTATATTCACCTCGTTAGGCTCACCCTTGAAATCCCATAAACTTCGATAGTTGTTTTTTTACTTCTTTTTAATGGATGAAGTACTTTTTGTTAGATTTTAAATGAAAAGGAAAAAAAGATAAATTGTGATACCTAATAGAGGAAAAGGAGATTTGGACAACAAGATTGTTTCTTTTGCTTTAAATTTCCCATCATAAAAATCATGTGACACCCATATGTACTTTCACAGGACATAACATCTTTGTTGTATCCAAAGATTACCATACCATCAAATTATAATAAGACATAAAATAGTACATTTGTCTTCAGCAAAACAAAGGACTTTTGTCCAATTAGTATGAAATCCCTTAAAAAAACACTTCCCTAATGTTAGCCTCATTGAACATATTTTTAGATCACTACTTAATTATCCGTTAGAAATATAAAAATGAGAGTCAACAATAAGTGCCACGAGTTCTTGATATAGATGTCTTGCTCTAGTAGATAAAAGAAAGGAAAATTTTAAATGTGTATTCTAATATTTTTTTAGGTATATGAATAGAAGGAGGAGAGATAGAAGAGAAAAAAAAAAGAGAAATTGATAAATATGATGAACTATTAAATAAAAAGTAAGGAGGGAAATAAGAAAAAAAAAGATAAACTTATATGATGCAGGACAAGTGACTAGTAACTTTGGTTTTTAACCAAATGATAATAATTCGATATGTGAAATCTAATTATGCAAATAGAGCAATATCTGTACATAGAATAGTTTACTCTTTTATTACTTACATTATCAAGAGATTAGTCGGTAGTTATCAGTTGTGGGGATACACATGATTTATTGTCGAATTAAGAACCAAGAAAAAATAATTAAACAATAAAATAAAATTTATGTACAATCATTATAACTTGTAGGGTGATAAAATGGGCCAATTCACTCCAACTCCCTATTAACCCACTTATAGCAAGACAAGGATGAGTTGACTAAGTCTTCTGAAAAATACTACCATCCCAATTTAGAGGTGAATTGGTCATGAAATGTCAAGTTGACAAAATAAAAGAGAATTTTTTTTAAAAAAATATTAAAAACATAATAATTTATTTCTTTTTAACACTCCATTCGTTATATATATAATTTTTTAATTATATAAAATATTGATGGATTAGGCGGAAGCGAGTTTGATAAGTTGAATTACCTAATCTACTTCATTATCTTTAACAGATTAAATGAATTGACTCAAAAGGTTGAACTCGCTTTACCATTTTAGTTAATTTTTCTGAATACTTTACCACCCCTGTTGATCTGAAATAAAGTACCCACCAGCCAAAAAGAAAATAAAAATAAAAAAGGAATGGTAAAGTAAGATGGTTGCGGTGCGGTTTGTTTGGTTCATAATGTCCAACTATGCATGTTAGGAAGGGAGAGGGAGAGTGCAAGGGCATATTAGACATTTCAAAACCTTTCGGTAAAAGTACCACGAGCGTGTTAGTTCAACGTAGCCGTTTTATAAATTTGAAAATTAGACGATTACTATGAATTTATGATAATTATTATATTTATGATTATGATGATATTTAACGTTTAATTAATCTCCAAAATTTGCATTCAGAGGGTTTCTCTCTCTTCTTGTCGCGAATTCTCGTTCTTCTGCCATAATCAAGCGAAAACCATTTCGTTGCGGTCACTCCTTCGAAGAACTCGGTTTCAGATCTGAACCGCAATCGTTTGAAGAGATCCACAGTGGCTGCGTTCTCCGTTCACTTCTCCCACCTTTCATGTTCTTCTCGTGAGCCTCGTTGTTTTTCTCTCTTCTCGTTTTCGTTTCACTTTTTTTTTTTTGTGGTCCTAATTTTGATGATTTGTTTGTTTGGTGCGAAGCGCGTGCGAACAGATCTTGAAAATTGGCGCCTCAACGACGTTCGCAGCGCCACGCGAGTGGCCAGATGCCGCAGGGCAATGCCGCCGCCGCAGCAGCGCTGCTGGACCACGGCGGCGATGCCGGCGACGCCGTAATGGCGCGGTGGTTGCAGTCCGCTGGCCTGCAGCATCTAGCCTCTCCCCTCGCTTCCACCGCCATCGATCATCGCCTCCTCCCTAACCTTCTCATGCAGGTATCGCATTATCGTAAATCAACCTCTTTGATTTTTGCAATTCCTCAATTTTTCCTTTTCTTGAGATTATTCCTTGTATAAATAATAATTTTCATTTCCTTCTTTTGTTTGGAACGTGTTGAGTAGCACATCACGCTATTGCTGCTTGATTTCTTTCTTATTTATGTAATGTATTTATTTATTAATTGACATTAATATTTATTATTATTATTATAATTATTATTATGTGAATTTTTTTATTTTTTATTTGGTCTTTGCTTGATAAAGGGGAGTCTGGTTGACTATGCGTGTCGTGAGGTTTTTTTCTGTTTTGGATGAAGTTTGAGTAAGTTGAAATTTTGAAGCGCTTGCTTTTAGGGTGTATTACTCTATGAATTTTGAGCTGTCCTGCATTTTGAGGGATGATTATGGTACGGTTTTCTTATGGTTAGAACTTAGAAGCTTGCATTGAGTGTAGTGTAGGTCAAATTTGCTAAATGTTGTTTGTTTTTCTTTGTGATGGTAGTTTGTGAGGTGACTTGGGTGATTGTGATGTTGTTGTAGGGTTATGGAGCACAGTCTACTGAGGAGAAGCAGAGGCTTTTAAAGTTAATGAGAAACCTCAATTTTAATGGGGAATCTGGTTCGGAGCCATATACACCCACCACTCAATCTTTAGGTGTGGCTGGGTCGGATGGGTTTTATTCTCCTGAGTTCAGGGGGGAGTTTGGAGCTGGGCTTTTGGATCTTCATGCTATGGATGATACAGAGCTTTTGTCTGAGGTATGGATATGATTCGTAATAGTTACTATATCATAGTGGCCTGTTCATTCAAGTAAGCCCATAGACTGGTTCATTTACTAGAGTATATAGGGAAAATATGTTCAACATGTAATTTTGACATTATGTCATTTATGTATCAGGTAAAATTGACCATGTAATTTACCAGTTTGTCATGAAAAGTTATGCAACTGTTTATATCATCTTATGCAACAATTTGTGTTGGTGATGGAGAAAATTGTAGGCTATACAACCAGCAATTGAGACAGTAATCTTGATTCTTAATGTCTGAACCTTCCTTTAGAACTTTTGTTGAAGTTATTTCTTGTAATTGTGCATGTTTATTCTCTGTGATCCCGTGTAGTCTTGCATTTAGCTTAACTTTCTTTTAGTATGAGTGCAAGGTAGTGTTTGATCGAGCTTATTCTGGCCACTCTTCTCCTTAAAAGGACAAGTTAAGCCAAATGGAATTTTATAAAAAATAAGTTTTTTAAAAAGGTTAGGGAGCATTTAGGTTGAGAAAATGTTTTTTGTTTTCACTTTTAATTACAAGAATGTCATGTATCAAAATTTTGTATAAACACCCAATGAAAACAACATAACAAAAATATTTTCTCAAACTAAATGACCCCTTAGTTTTAGGAGCTTTTTGGCTTCTACTTTTCTTTCTCCTTCTTCATTCCTAATCCCAAGATCTAAGGATACACTACTCAAGAAATTTTAACTTAATAAGTATTTCTAAGCTTAAAAATTTATAAAATTACCAAAAAGCTTAACTTTTAATTTAAACCCTGTATTTTTAACTTCAGCTTTAAAATAGCTTTCAAGCACATTTTTGCTTGCATGTGTTTGTTTTTAATTTTTTTCCCCTCTTGTCAGCATGTAGTTTCAGAACCTTTTGAGCCATCACCCTTCATGCCTGGAGATACTAGAGTATTTGAAGACGATTTCGATCCAATTAACAGCAAGCTGGAAAGCGGGGAAGCAGATACTGATGCATCAATTTCCTTACCTATGAATAGCACAAGGGAAAATAATGTTGCTAAGATTAAAGTTGTGGTATGTCAAAATTTTATAGACACATGCATAACTTAATCTTTTATGCATTAAAACTTGTAGAAAGATCTTATTTTTCACGTTTTGCATTGGGGACTTCCATATGCATTGAAAGTTGTAGTAAATACATATTGGAAGTTTGGTTTCTGTCCTTCATTCCCTCAATATTTCAGCTACTGATTCTCTCATATTAATTACTTTCAATCTGCATTTATATATTAAATTAGAGTATGCTCATGGTGTACACTACCGTAAAGAATGACATATGCCATTCTTTTTTTTTTTTTTAATTTGAATTCTTTTGAACTAATTGTACATATCTTATGTATAATCTTAAATACTTTTCTCGTTTAACATATATTTTTAAGATTCTATATGGGAATTAATTATGCATACTTTGTTTATAACATTATAACTATAAACATTATTTCTCTTAAATAATTTTCTTTTAATTTGTACTCCCTCTGTCTCTAATTATAAGACCCTTTTCAAAAATTTGTTTGTCGCTTTTTATAAGACTCTTTTCTAATTTCTAGATGCTTTAATAATTTTTTTCCTTACATACCCTTACTTAATTATTCTCTCTCCAAACATTAATGAGAAATAATTAAGTGGATAGAGAGATAAAGAAAGGGTAATTTGGGAATGATAATACAAATAATTGACATATTTAATGTGATTAATTAAATTTAGTACTTTTTTTAAGGGGCGTGAATTAGTTAAAAGGGTCTTATAATTAGGGAGAGAATAAATTTTTAAATGCAATTTTGATTCTTTAAGATTTGAGGGAGATTTGTAATTACTTTTATTTAAATTTTTTAAAAAAAATTCATTTTTAATGCATGTCTTAGGTACGCAAAAGGCCTTTAAACAAGAAGGAGCTTGCTAAGAAGGAGGATGATGTTGTAACCGTAACTGGCAATGCATATTTGACAGTCCATGAACCGAAACTAAAGGTTTGTTTAGACATTGGATTTAAGCACTATATGATTTATAAATTATAATTATATTCATTTCAAAGGTTGAATTATCTTAACATTGATGTTTTCATTTTATTTTACTACTAAAAAATCTGTTTGTTCTATCATGAAAAGGTTGATTTGACAGCTTATGTGGAGAAGCATGAGTTTTGTTTTGATGCTGTGCTTGATGAGCATGTGACCAATGATGAAGTAAGGCTATGTCTTGTCCAATATTAATTTTTGTTGCTGTTTACTAATATTAATGACTTATTCATTTGTTTTGATATCATCTATTCATTTCTTTGTTATTGCTGTTATTTGAGGTTTATGAAAGTGAATGTGCATCTTGGTCTTGCTTTATAATAACAGGTATACCGAAGCACAGTTGAACCAATTATTCCTACAATATTTGAGCGAACCAAAGCTACCTGTTTCGCTTATGGTCAGACAGGTTAGAAATTTTTTGTATGCTATTGATATCATACTAGTGCTGGACTATCAGTACCCAGTTTCACATTTCAAAGCTTTTAGCTTTTTCATACTATCTATCAATGTGTACTTTTTTTTCTTTTTTTAACTTTACTAGTTTGTTTATGCTTTATAGCATTTATTTTTGGTTCTCAGTGTGAGAACCTAGTGAACAAGGAAGGAATGCATTTAAGTCTTTTTTTTTTTGGAGGGGAGGGTGTGATGTTCATAGCTGGCATGTCTGATATAGTCCTATAAATTCAACATCTAAAAAATGATCACTTGTTGAGATCCCTCATCGACTAAAGTTATGACCAATGTAGTCCTCATTGTACAAGCTAATATTGATGGGTTGATTACCTAAGTCAAAAATTCTAAGATAGTATCAAAGCCTATCCTATATCCATTGTTGGGTACCTACATTGCCATGCTCTAGGCATAGCCCTAGCATGAGGGGCATGTTGAAAAGTTGCCTTATTCTCGGTCACTCTTGACCCGCCTTAATTGCATCCCCGAGGGGGGGGGGGGGTGTTTAGTCCTACATTGACTAGAGATATGACTTAGGGTAATCCTTACCTTACAAGCCAATTTTGTGGAATTGAGTTAGGCCTTCAAACCCAAATTCTTCTTTGTGAAATTTATCCTGGAAATACTTATTTTTCAATAAAGCTGAATGTGTAATTGTTTGCAGCATATAAGTTTGTTCATTCATGTTCCATTGCTGTGCTTGATCCTCAGACAGCCACTCCACTTGCATTCATTATTATGATGCTAATTATGCTTTGCTTTCAGGAAGTGGCAAAACATACACAATGCAACCTTTACCACTCAGAGCTGCAGAAGACCTTGTTCGACAGTTGCATCAGCCAGTTTACCGGGATCAGAGATTTAAATTGTGGCTTAGCTACTTTGAGATATATGGTGGAAAACTTTATGATCTTCTTAGTGACAGAAAGTGGGTATTCAATCTTTTATATGACTACGTTGGGTGTGTTATGTAAATGCATGTGATGATAGTTTTGCCATATGGTCTGTCTTGAAGCCATTATGTGTGCCTTTGGTATAAGTTCCTTATATATTGATCCGGGCATTAATTAAGATGCCACATTTTTAATGTTTGTGTTGGGGATTTAACTGCTTTACTAAATATCTGTTCTAATATCAAGTATTACTTTGTAACTTTAACTTATATAAAGCATTCATATTTCTGATTTTGGCTGTAAATGGATGTAAATATCTATCTGTCTCAATTGTATACATTTACTTATGTCTCCATACTTAGTGCATCAACCTGCATGTTTTATTTGCTCTTTGATACAGTGTAAATCAGTTTCTAAATGGCTGTATTTATTACTATATATGAATAGGAAACTTTGCATGAGGGAAGATGGACGGCAGCAAGTTTGTATTGTAGGACTGCAAGAATTTGAAGTTTGTGATGTACTAATTGTCAAAGAATTCATTGAAAAGGGAAGTGCTGCAAGAAGTACAGGATCCACTGGTGCTAATGAGGAGTCCTCCAGGTCACATGCTATCTTGCAACTGGCTGTAAAGAAGCACAGTGAAGTTAAAGCGAGCAAGCGAAACAATGATGGGAATGAGGCAAGAAGTGGGAAGGTTGTGGGAAAAATTTCTTTTATTGATCTTGCTGGAAGTGAACGAGGTGCTGACACTACTGATAACGATCGTCAGACACGGTACTTTTACATCTAAATTGTTTTCCTAATTTTTCAAATTCCTGAAAAATCAACTGCTTGATGGGGTTTTCTAGAATAGTCTATGCATGAAGATTTCTCATTTCACTGCATTCTGACAATTTGGTGCATAATCTGAATTTTTTGGCTAGACGGTATTAAGGTGGATGAATATTGAAATTTTCTGTAGAACTGAAAATATACTTCTTTTCCTTTTTATCAGCTTTTTTACTCAAAATTGTCAAAACTATCGTAAAAATGATTATTGCAATTAGAAAAACAAGTGTTTTGATTGAAGGAAAATGAAACCTCTAATTGTTCTGATTCTATTTGCTTCTTAATATTTCTGGCTGAGAGTGAACTTCTTAAAAGCCTTCGTTGGTAGCTACTGAATTTATATTTGATATCATTGTAATGTGCATATTAAAGTAAATTTGTTGAGTCTCACTTGAGTAGAATTAGAAGCTCAATGTCATACTTAAGTCAATGTCTCCCACTTGATGGATTAGTCTTTTAGGCTGGGCTTAACTTGGGCTATATGGCAGCTTGGAAATAAAATACTGTTCTCAAATGAAAGTTTTAATGGCAACAAATTATTTGAAGATGCAACTTTCCTACTTTGGACGTGGCTTAGAGGCTTTGAGAAAGATTTCACAATACACTTTAATCAATGGTCAAGTAACATTAGATATGGTTTCCTTTATCGGTAGAAGACAGAACAAATACAATAGCACTAGGGGTAGATTCTAAAATGTAGCCATAGTTTGATTCCTTCTCAGACTATGTTCAGTCTGTCTTCAGGCACCATTCGTATGGTTTTTCCTATTTCTGTAATTTAGTACCTCTGGTACTCCTTTATATATATACTTGAAGACTGAGGTGAGTTGAGTAATGTTCTCACTTTCTCTCTTAACCTTTATTGATTTCAAAATGATACATATATATACAATACATAAGAGAGAGAGAAGGACTATGACAGTGACAATTCATTGCTGCCTTCTGAATAAAGCTTACCAACTAAGCTATCAAACATAGATAAATACTAAAATATTCAACACTCCCCCTCAAGCTGGAGCATATAAATCATATGCACCAAGCTTGAAACATATAGTCTGAATTTTGGGTCCTCTTAAGGACTTAGTCAAAATATCCGCTAGCTGATCGTTAGAACCAATGAACTCAGTGACAATCTCCTTGGACAGAAGCTTCTCTCAAATGAAATGACAATCAATCTCTATGTGCTTAGTCCTTTCATGAAAGACTGGGTTTGAGGCAATATGAAGAGCAGCTTGATTATCACAATACAACTTCATTTGCAACTCTTCACAAAACCTCAATTCTTGCAAAAATTGTTTAATCCACATGAGTTCACAAGTAACCATAGCCATAGATCGATATTCAGCTTCTGCACTGGACCGAGCGACAACAGTCTGTTTCTTGCTTTTCCAAGAGATAAGATTTCCTCCAATGAAGACACAATAGCCTGATGTAGACCTCCTATCCACGGGACAGCCAGCCCAATCAGCATCACAATATCCCGATAGTTGCGTATTACCCTTGTCTTCATACAACAACCCTTGTCTAGGAGCTCTCTTAACATATCTCAGAATACGCATGACAACATTCCAATGGTCCAAATGAGGATTCTGCATAAATTGGCTAACCACTCCCAGAGCAAAGGAGATATCGGGTCTAGTAATGGTAAGGTAAATGAGTTTTCCCACAAGCCTCCTATATCTCTCGGGGTCAGGATAAACTTCACTTTGATTTGCCATGAGCTTCAGATTTGAATCCATAGGGCTTTCAACAGGTCTACAATTCTGCATACCTGTTTCTTCTAAAATATCAAGAGCATACTTCCTCTAGAAGATCACAACACCATCTCCTGATTGAGCCACTTCAATACCAAGGAAATACTTCAAAGATCCCAGATCTTTGGTCTGGAAATGGCTGAATAAGTGCTCTTTTAGCTGGACAATCTTAGTAGTATCATTTCCTGTAATCACTATATCATCAACATAGACCATTAGATAAACACATTTTTCAGTAGATGTTTGACAATAAAATACAGAGTGATCAGCTTCACTTCGTTTCAGTCCAAACATTTGAACAACATGACTAAATTTACTAAACCAAGTTCGAGGAGATTACTTCAACCCATAGAGAGATTGGCGAAGCTTACACACACGGTCATACTCCCCCTGAGCAACAAACCCAGGAGGTTGCTCCATATAAATATCCTCCTCAAGATCACCGTGGAGGAAAACATTTTTAATATCAAGTTGATGGAGGGGCCAGTGACGGATGACAGCCATAGCAAGAAACAGACAAACAGTGGTGAGTTTGGCTACAGGAGAGAAAGTATCACAATAATCAATGCCATATACCTGTGTGTAGCCTTTAGCTACCCAGCGAGCCTTAAGCCAATCAACCTTACCATTGGGCCCAACTTTAACAGTGTAGACCCATCTACAACCCATAGTTGTCTTGCCAGGAGGAAGAGGAACGAGCTCCCAAGTACCATTATTTTCAAGAGTCTGCATTTCATCAATCATAGCCTGTCACCAGCCAGGATGATCAAGTGCCTCACGGACAGTGGAAGGAATAGTAAGGTAAGACAATGAGAAAACAAAGGAACCATATGAAGGAGACAAACGGTGATAACTTAAGAAATTATAAATAGGATGAGGATTACGAGTAGAGCGAGTACCTTTCCTGATGGCAATGGGCCAATGTGAGTCAGAATGAGGAGAAGAAGTGGAAGGAGAGGAAGGATCCATGAGTGGAGGACTGGTTGAAGAAGAATGAGGATCATGAGGAGAGGCTTCAGGTACTGAAGATCCAATTTGCTTTGTCCTGTGTTGATCTGTAATCAGAGGTGGAGAGGCAACTTCAGGTGAATTTGGTGAGGAAGATGGGACAACACTGACATTTTGGTCTGAGTAATCTAGAGGACAAGGAGAAGGAATAGGAAGAACTTCCTGGAGGGACGAAGAATGGTCTACGGAGGGTGAGAAGAAGGGTGTGTCTTCAAAGAAGGTTACATCTGCAGACATGTAGTATCGTCCCGTGGTTGAAGAGTAACACTTGTAATCTTTTTGAAGATGAGAATAACCCAAGAAGACACATTTGACTAACCTAGCAAAGAGTTTGTCTAAACTAGGAGACAAATTATGGACAAAACAAGTACAACCAAACACTTTAGGAGAAACATGAAATAGTGGATCATGAGGAAAGACAATTGAGTGAGGGATTTGGTTTTCAAGAGAAGAAGAGGACATTCTATTGATTAGGAAACAAGCAGTAAGCATCGCATCTCCCCAATGATGTGTAGGAACATTTGAATTTAGCATTAGGGAATGTGCAATTTCAAGAAAATGACGATTATTCCTTTCTGTTATACCATTTTGTTGTGGTGTGTGAGGACATGTGGACTGATGTAGAATACCTTTGGAAGACAAAAAAGAAGAAAGATTGTGAGAGAAATACTCTTTAGTATTATCACTTTTGAAAATTTTAGTTGTTTTTCCAAATTGATTCTCAATCTCATTGTAGAATGACACGAATATAGGCAAAAGTTCAGATCTGTCTTTCATTAAATAAACTCAAGTACATCTGGAGAATTCATCAATGAAGGTTACAAAATATTGAAAACCAAAAGATGTAACACAACGTGGTCCCCAAATATTAGAATGAATGGTAGAGAAAGCCGAATTACATCTTTGTACAGTTTGAGAAAATGATAACCTGACATGTTTTTCTAGTTGACAAGACTCACAATCTAAGACTCGAAGATTCTTAAGACTAGGAACCATCATCTTCAATTTTGGTAAACTTGGGTGACCCAGACGATCATGCAAAACAAGACCCAGGTGGACTGGATTCCAAGTAGTAAAGTCCTCGTGATTCATGTCCTTCTCCAATCAGTCGCTCCGTCCCATGTTTCTGGATAACAAAAGAATTAGCAGTAAAGGTTATTGAACAATTTAACGAACGAGTTAACTGACTTAATGAGATTAAATTATAGGAACACTGAGGAAGGAATAATACAAAATTTAATTTCAAAGAGGGAGACAATGAAACTTGACCACTTCCTTGAGACGCAACCTCGGAGCCATTAGCTACAGTAACGAGATGAGGAATTTTTGGAAAGGAAAAGGATGAAAAGGAGGACTTATTACCAGAAATATGATCAGAGGCACCTGATTCGAGTATCCAAGGACTAGGACCTTCAATGGATTGAGAGATACATGCTGTTGAAAAACATGGTATAGATGAGAGATACTCCTCATCAGAGAACTTAGACTCTGCTTTCTTTGATCTAGAAACCTGTGCAACCTTGTCAGGAAACCCATGCAACGAATAACAATTCTCTTGGATGTGACCCATCTTCTTTCAGTAAGTGCAATGAGGACGTCCACCCCTTCCACTGTGGCCTCCTCTACTGTTGCGGCCGCCTCCTATACCACGAGATGCAACCATGGCTGACGTCTCTACACCATCAACAGGATTTTCATCCTTCGATACATAAGGCACGCGGAGAAGCCTAGTGATGAGGGAATCCATTGATGGAACCTGATCCCCAGCGAGTACTTGATCACGCACATGATCAAAGTCTGAGTGAAAGCTTCTCAAGATGAGGACCATGTAGAACTTTTCCAGTTTTCTGTTCACTTCTTCCAATCAATCAGCCACAAGGAACTTTCTTAGCTCTTCCACGGCAGCCCGAGCCTTACCCACATGAGCAATCATGTCATGGCTGGTTTGCTTGAGGGCTGTAACCTTCATGGTTGCATCAAACAAGCTTTGGATATCATTGGCAAAAATTTCCTGGGCCTTCTTCCAAAAAGAACGACACGTTTTAAATGATCTAAGAATATCCAAAATATCCGGCTCAACTGATTGTCACAACACAGTGCAGAGTTGATAGTCAAACTTCTCCCATTCAGGTCTTTTGTCATTTGGAACGGAATCGGAAGCTTTCTCCAAGTGGTCATGATGTCCTTGACCGAGAAACCAAAGTTCCACGGAAGCAGACCTCGAGGGGTAATTTTTCCAGTTTAGTTTAGTAGTCGTGATGGTTGGAGTCCCAGAGAAGGAGAAAATAGGTCCAAAGGAAGCCATTTTGACCCACAAGATGAAACCCTAAGGGAGTAAAAAGGAGAGGAGAATAGGGATGATACGTTCCACGTGACGAAACTGAAAACTGAGGGTTGCAACGGACTCAGAAGGGGCCGACGAAGGGAACGGTGGTGGCGCGGCACGATTCCGTAGTCGAGATGGTGGCGCATGGACTTCACGCGTCGAAGATCGCGCAGGACAAGGACGGCGCGTGGCGGCTCCGTTGGCGACGCGCTTCCCAGGGCTGGGTCACGCTTTTCAAGGCGAGCCTAACCCTAGTCTCGCCGGAGAAATGACCGCCTGAAATGATGGCGGCGGCGGGCGGCGGACGACACCTGCTCTGATGCCAACTTGAAGACTGAGGTGAGTTGAGTAATATTCTCACTTTCTCTCTTAACCTTTATTGATTTCAAAATGATACATATATATACAATACATATGAGAGAGAGAAGGACTATGACAGCGACAATTCACTGCTGCCTTCTGAATAAAGCTTACCAACTAAGCTACCAAACATAGATAAATACTAAAATATTCAACATATATATATATATATATATATATATATATATATTATTTTTGCTGATAAAAAAAAAAGTCTTTTAGGCTGGGCTCTCATCACTAGGTTGGAGATCCTCATGGCTTAAGTACCACATTATTCTACTCAATATGGGACTCACAACATTGGCACCCCTTTTAAGAGTCAATGCTCACTGCGGCTTTACTTTATTGACATTGACTCAATGATCGCCCGTTGCATCATCACTCGCCTATCAGAATTTGGTACATTACATATTAATCTTTGCCTATAGGTAGCCCTTTTCATTGCCCAACTTTCAATTGAAATACCAATTGTTATGAGCATACAAGGAGAACCCAATCCTAAAGAGTAGTCCATTAGGTAAGAGTGCCCTATAGTTGAAGTACCACATTGAGCTTCCTATTTTACTTAATGCGAGATTATAACAACACCATTGTTATCACTTAACACCCAAGGAGAGACCAATTCAAAAGACTAGTCCATTAAGTGGGATAGTTTCAAGACATAAGGTACCACAAAATGCTTCCTATTCTACTTAATGTGGGACTGACAACAAAATTACATATGTATTTTTCTTAGTTGTCTGTCTTAGAATTTTGAGTTATTGCTTTGATGTTATTTCATACTTCAAACTGGATTTAATAATATAAACTGAGGACTACCAAGTTGCACAAATTATTATAACTAGATAATAGGCCTGTTCTTTGCACAATTGAGCCCAAAATGCTTCAATTTAAAACGCCGATAATTGCAACATAATCACATCAAAGCCGCATTTGCTAAGCAGGAAAAAATGGCACAGGGAATCGCGGGTGGCCTCCTTCTTGGATAGATTTGTAAAATTTAGATAATGCAGGATTACTTTAATAATATAAACGAAATGTACACAACATCTTGGTTATTTGTTATATAAATTCTAGTATGTTGTTTTGATGTAACTGCTGAAAACAAGATTTGGTGGCATCCTTCTATTTGTTCAGATTAAGCACATCATATTATATTAACAAATCAATTCTCAATGCTATTTGTGTATGTCTGCTATAGGATTGAAGGAGCAGAAATCAATAAGAGCCTTTTGGCTTTGAAGGAGTGTATTCGTGCTTTAGACAATGACCAGATCCATATTCCATTTCGAGGAAGCAAACTTACAGAAGTGCTTCGTGACTCCTTTGTGGGTAATTCAAAGACTGTTATGATCTCTTGTATATCTCCAGGTGCCGGGTCATGTGAACACACACTTAATACCTTGAGATATGCAGATCGGTATGTGTTACCCCATAATGTGCTCTAACATTATGTTTCATAAACAGGGTCCCTTTTTATGTAAATTAAGTTTGATTATATTGCCTGTTCTATCATAATGTGAACAGGGTTAAAAGTCTATCCAAAAGTGGGAATCCTAGAAAAGACCAGGTCCCAAATGCTGTACCACAAACTAATAATAAGGAGGTTTCATCCACATCATCCTTTCCAGCCAGTGCTGGTGCAGAGGATTTGAATGATCAACGTCAAGAGAAAACAATGGATATGGGCAGGAAATTTGTTGAAAAGGAAAATTCTTTGCACAGCTCTGCAGCAGCTGCTGTTGACAAACAGCCATTAAGTTATTCTTCAAATTACCTATCAAATGGGGGAGAGGAAAAAGGCTTTCCTTCAGCTTCAGTGGACAGGGAGAGGTATGAAGTGAAGAACTCACATGGTGACTCTACCAGTCAAAAGATGAACTCTTATTCACAAAGTGATACGGATGAGAAAGTGCAAAAGGTGTCTCCCCCGCGCAGAAAAGGCTATAAGGATGAAAAATCCGAAAGGCCTGCTAACTGGATGAAAAAAGATGCCAACGGTTCTGATCTCTTCACTACAAGCTCAAAGCAGCAGAGCACAGGGAATTATGGGACTGTGTCTAAGGATGAAAAGTCTGAAAGGCCTGCAAACTGGATGAAAAGGGATGCCAATGGTTCTGATCTTGTCACTACAAGCTCCAAGCAGAGCACCGGGAGTTATAGCACTTTGTCTAAGGATGAAAAGTCTGAAAGGCCTGCAAACTGGATTAAAAGGGATGCCAACGGCTCTGATACCTTCACTACAAGCTCCAAGCAGCAGAGCACCGGGAATTATAACAATATCACCACTGGATCCAGGCTTAATGAAACAGAATCCTCTCCTGATGGGAATGTCAGTGCAGTACTTGAGGTTTGTCGAATATGGAATTACTTATTCTTTTACCATTTTTTAGTTGAATATAAACTTGTTTATGCTGGCATTGTGCAATCCATGCAACAAACTCATCTAACAGGATAAGATTTTGTTGTTGTAGAAACTTGTTTATGCTGTCTGTTTCATTTCTATGTTGTATTTATGCAGGAGGAAGAAGCGCTAATTGCTGCTCATAGGAAAGAAATTGAAGATACAATGGAGATTGTTCGTGAAGTGAGTTATTACATGTTCTTCTATAGGTTACATATAACATGTGAAATTCAATTTCTAATTTCTAGTGCCTTGACATGAACTACTATGCTTTATATTTTTGTGTTCAATTTTTAAAATTTATTTATAAAATAGTAAAAGGGGAAATTAATAAAAAAATTAAATTTCAGATAACTTGACAATTTATTATTTTGTGTTCACCTTTTGGTTTTCAGGAAATGAAACTCTTGGCAGAGGTGGACCAACCGGGAAGCCTTATTGACAACTATGTAACCAAATTGAGCTTTGTGCTTTCTCGCAAAGCAGCTAGTCTCGTGGGTCTTCAAGCTCGTCTTGCAAGATTCCAACATCGACTAAAAGAGCAAGAAATTCTAAGTAGAAAAAGAGTTCCCCGTCAATAAGAGACTCGGTTTCTCTTATTCAACGTCATCTGTATTCTCGTGTTTATTAGCAATATAGTTGAAAGGTTTTGTTTGATATAAACAAATCTTTTGTTGAATATATTCTAATTGAATTTACTTACATGTATATGCCCTTGTGTGAGTCGTGTGACTTTTGGGCCACCTCTTGCCTTTGCAAATTTGGTGTTATCTATGTAGGTTATCTGCTTCGTTGTCATAAAAAAAAAAAAAAGTTGTCTGCCCCAAAATTTTTAGTTTGTGGGCAAAGTAATAAATAAAATAGAATTTAATGCTGATACTTAATTGATGTGTTTTATATTTTTTTTTCTATCTATACGGAAAATTTCATATATATTCGTTCTTGAGATCTTGGGGGTGCAATTGTACATATGTTTTTAGAGGGCCAGCTCTGATATGGTGAAGTTGTGCGGTAAACCAGTAGGTTATGAGTTTGAATTCGAATTTTCTTTTTTTGCATATAAGGCTATGTACATGATCCTCTCTCTACCTTTGCATTATGTGGAGCCTTTGGCATCGGTTACGCTAGTTTTTCTATTGGGAGAGATGAAAATATGTGGTTAACTATGACTTGGTTTGTAAATTATAATGTGGTAATGCAGTATGTAGAACTTTTTTAGGTAGATTTGGTACACCTTTTAGAGGGCCAACTCTGTTATGGCAAAGTTGTGCGTTGGTAATCGATAGGTCATGGGTTTGAATCCGAAAAAACTTGTTTACATATAGAAGGATAAGTCTATATGAACCTCTCTTTTACATTTACATTATGTGAAACCTTTAGCACGGGTATGTTAGTTTTTTTTAGGGTAAGCAGTTATTTTCGTTCATGAAAGTGTATAACGTTGATAAATTTGTCCCTAAAATATGAAACAATAAAAATTAATTCCTAAAAATATAAAAAGTTAGTCAAATTTGTCTGTAAAAAGTTAGTCAATTTGCCTATGTTAGGACAAAAATATCATGAAAGAATTGCTTATGTGGATATAGAGACTAATTTGTTGATAAGGATTTTTTTATCCCTTCTCTTTTTTACCGTTAGACTTGCAACAACTACTTCTTCTTCCTCATCTTATATATTGTTCTCCATGAATGAAGGATTGAGCTTCTTGTTCTACCTCCCTCTTCTTCCTCTTTGGGTGTTTCTTATTTTTTTATCTCACCTCCATTTATTTAAGTTACTGACAAATAGGTCACTAGATTAAATAATTTATTGATATTTTTGTCCTTCAAAAGAGGATTGCTTTCTTACCTTTCGCATCATAGTAGAACACGAAATGACAGCTTTGTCTTCAACGGTGGAAGAACGATATTTCTTCACAATGGCTATGGAAGTTGTCAAAAGTCTCAAAAGGCGGGAAGGAAAAGGTGAAAAGAGAAGAAGTAACAAAGGGTAAACAACCTTGTGTTTAAGTATGACTGAAGTAGTAACAAAGACAAAAATATTACTGACATTTTCGTCCCTATGAGTCATCGCCTCAGTGCCAACCAATGAATGTCATGTGAGCAATTATTTCATGACATTTTCATCTATGGATGCCACCTAGGTAAATTCCCTAACATTAGCAGACGAAAATTAACGATGGGATGAATTTGTTTCACTTTTTACACTTTCGGCAACTAATTTTTGTTTTTCCATCTTCTAGGGACAGATTTGTTAGCGCTACACACTTTTAAGGACAAAAATTACTATTTATCATATTTTTTATTACAAGAGATGAAAATATGTGGTTAAGTATGACTCGATTTGTAAATTATAGTATGGAAATGCAATAGGTAGATTTTTTTTAGGTAAATTTGGTAGACCATGTCAATTTAGATTTACTAGTGAAAGATGAAATATTTATCACAATTTCTGTACCATTAATCTAAATATATTTCAAACTTGCATTATTTTAAAAATAACAATTCGCATAAAAGAAAATACATTGGATTATATTAGTTCAACTAAGCCAATCCCTAATGTAATGTGAGGCTGCCATGAAATTGTTTAGTTGTGTTGTTTATTTATCATTTCTTTATTCTCTGTTTCTACTAAGACAATCTGAATTTATTATGGAACTCCTGCATTACATCTTTAAAATAGGCGGGCATTAAACCTGTCGAACAATGAGAAATTAATTATGTCTTAGATGATTGGGTACTTCTAAATAGTGACTAGAAAAACATCTATTACATTGGGCTATATTTTTCCAATTAATTCTCCATTTTGGTTTGAGATAGGAAACATCATTAATCTCTAACTTACAATAGTGACTAGAAAAATATCTATTACAGTGGGTTATATATTTCCAATTAATTCTCCATTTTGGTTTGAGATAGGAAACATTATTAATCTGACTTTAAAACTTTCACTATAATTCCTGATTTTGCAAAATATCATAAATTTTCCAAAAACTTTCATGAGAACTTGAAGATAATGGTATACTTATCTGACTTGCATAATTAGGAATTATAATATTTTGCAAAATGAGGATTTTCTAAATTTACTGAAAATATAAAATTATAAGTTTAATGACTATGCTGAAAAATAATTTTATACTGTTATCTAATCACAAATTATTATTTGTATGATTTTTAAGATAATTATTATAACAATTAATAAATTTATCATATAAGTTGTGATTGAATGACCGTATAAAATTATTTTATCACATAATTTTTCAGAGATTGTTGTAGAAGGCTATGTTGCACTGTCCCATCATATAAAACAAGAGTCTGTCATAATAAGCACCAATAAATTTATCATTCACGTCGTTCCTCTTAATTTTCACATGACATCTGGGACAAATATTATTGTTGCCTGATCAAACTGAATAGAACGAATGGGATTGGGGAGGAAGAAATAACACCTTAACCTTAAAACTATGCCTCATCTAATAATCCACTCTTTTATAGCAATATACAACCTACTACATTCTACACAACCCACCAGCTGTATCCAAACAGCTCAATCATATATAAATAGTCAACTTAGTATCTAAGCTAACAAATGCTCCAACTCTACAATGGTCATTGTTAAGACATTGCCAACTATGAAGGATCCTTTCAGTTGTATCCTCTCTCCAAGTGCTGCCAAAAAATTACAATGACCTTTCAAATATCTTATACCAAAAATCCACACATATTGGAATGCTGCTCAGTCATTTCTTTCTTCATTCAGCTTTCAATCTCAAGATCTCCTTAGCTGCCTAAGCTGGAAGTAAGATATGTTTTCCTACAAATGAAGAGAGGAAATTTCTTTGTGCATCCAACATTTTTCTTGTACACTTAATACTTTTTCGTTTATTTTCTAAAATTATCCCTGCTAATAAACAGATTCATTTTTAGGATATTAGCATGACGCTCTAACCAATTAAGTTAATAAGTCAATTATGTTATAAAATAATTAATGTCGCTATATATAACACTAAAATTTCTAATGCATATTTAATGCATATGTAAATTTACATAATAAATTTTGTGACAATTAATTTTGATCTAATAATTAATTTGTTTACATATATAATTTTTTATGAAACCTATGATTTTTCACCAATCACGGTCGTGCTTCGCAAAAAATCTCTGTTTGGTGAAACAAAAGAGGCACAATTCAAACCTCAAAACACACCTAAATTCAAAATGAATAGCACATAACATGTGATCATATCATGGGGAACAAAACTCCTTTATCAATTTCAAGAAAACATGCAAGAATCAAGAATTCCCAAATTTCTAGGTTTCTAACATTCAAAGCCAAACGTTCAATTAAACCATTCAATTTACATCACAACATCAATTGATCAATCAAACATGGGCAATTCGTAGTTGTCATTGTACAGACAAAATTAAAAGGCATAAAACACTCCAAAATTAACCCTAATTTGATCCTTTAAGGATCCCAACACATGTTCACTCTAACCCCAACTGCGATAAACTCATCCATTGCCTCTAGGTGGGCTCACGTGTGTAATTCAACAGCGATAACCACGTCTCTAACAGTTTCCTAAGATTTCCCAAGTTTTTCCTTTGATTGCTCTACTAGATTTTTCAAGCGTTAAAGAGAAGGAGAAGAGATTGGAGTCTCAATTTCACTCTCTTCGTGCGAGGGACATTTCTCTCTATATAAACATTATTTTGCAAATTTCAATGGTGGGAATGTGCAAAAATGAATTTTGAAGGTAGTGTCAAATTTCATGATGATTCAATATTGTAATTTTAATGGAACAAGTTTGGGGTATGCGAGTAAAAGAAAGGATTTTGGAAAAGAAAAAAGAGAACAAATATGAAAGGAAGAGAGAACGTAGAAACATATCAGGTGAAAGATCAATATAAACCCAATACACTTAGATAGAAGTAAAATAAAAAAATTGGTTCTGACATAATTAATTTATCACAATCAAGTAGACTGTAACCCAATTTCTTTTGGCCAGTCCATCTTCTATGAGATTTGAAATCATAACCTTTCGGACCACTTATTAACTGCAATAACATTCAAAATAAAAAACATAAGTTTCTAACCAATATGACTATATTACATATTTCTTTTTGTTATAAACTAAATTACAAATGTTAGACATTCAATTTTTTCCATTTGTTCCCTGGATGAGGTATCTCATTTATAATATTAAATAAACTCATTTGTTCCCTAGATGAGTACCTCTCTTGCTTTTCCGTTAAAACATAAAAAGCTATCCCAAAGTTACATTAAATCTATTTTTAATTAAACTTAAATAATTATCATTATATATGTTATAAGTTTATTTTAAATTACAATTACTTATAAATTAAATTAAGTTAGTTATTATTGTAAGTTTACCATTATCTTAAAGTTCAAATTAAATTCTATTTTATTTAAAATTCTAACAAACCATATTATCTTTAACATAATATAATTGTACAATTCTAACAAATCCTTTACCCTCTAATGCAAAGATGAATCTCTCTATCTGCCTTCTCTCTCCAACACTCTCAAAACAATGATGGTCCTTTGAATTAATGTCTTCTCTCATGCACTCTCGAAATTAATTTCACATTTAAGAGATTAAACGCCTCTCTACTACTGTTGTTGTATACTACACTACTGTGTATGTATTCTGAGGACCGTTGTTGTAGCATGCTTTTTCTTTCTGCTAGCTACTGTTGATTAGCTCAACCATGGAAAATAAAGCTTAAAATCATCAAGGTTTCCGAATATTAAAACAATTTATTATTAAGCCACATGGAATAGCAACTCAGATACAGTCTCTCCCATCTTCCTAGGCTAATGGCAAGTGAAACTCTAAGATTCAACCAAGACAAGGCAAACAACCCGCATAACCCTAAAGCCTTAGTTACAAGGTGTCCAAAAGGGTTATCACCGGTTGGGATAAATCATGAAAGAAAAGAAGCTAAATCAACAAGGCAACAATCAAAGACCCATAATTCAATTTCATTTAAGAAAAAATAAAAAAAGAAGAAAGATACAGCAAAATGAGCACCGCCTTACAGAGAATGAGGACCCAAGAAAAGAAAATAATAAGGATGTAGGTGGTCCAATCGCCAAGCCACTTTCTGTTCCTGACCAGATCTTACAGATTTGCCATCAAACCTTTGAAGCCATGGATACTCTTGATTCAAAACCCAAAAACTCCCTCCCTCTAATACAGATAGTTATAGAATGCTAAGTTCCACTGTCCTATCATATAAAAGGAGTCTGTCATAATAACTTTTCTTTTGGAACAAGCATGAGATAATATTATTAAACACCAAAATTGGAACAAGATGTACCAGTTTAGGCGTGAAACCAACATTACACAACGAATACACCAGAATTGCATAACTCTACTTCCTCTTAATTCACATGACATCAGGGACAAACATTATTAATAACTACCAATACGTTCCTCTTAATTCACAGGACATCAGGGACGAACATTATTGATCAAACTGAATAGAAAGAATGGGATTGAGGAGAAAGAAATAACACCTTAACCGTTAAACTATGCCTCGTCTAATAATCAACTCTCGTATAGCAATATACAACCTACAACATTCAACACAACCATATATGTATAGTCAATTTAGTATCCAAGCTAACAAATGCTCCAACTGTATGATGGTTATTGTTAAGACATTGCCAAATGTGAAGGATCCTTTCAGCTGTATCCTTTCGCCAAGTGCTGCCAAAAAAATAATAACGACCTTTCAAAATATCTTACACCAAAAATCGACAGCAATATATTGGAATGCTGCTCTGTCATTTCTTTCCTCATTCAGCTTTCAATCTCAAGATCTCCTTAGCTGTCCTACACCGGAAGTAAGACATGTTTTCCTAGAATTGAAGAGAGTAATAATTCAATTGTGAAACAATAAAAAATATTTCTTGAAAGTGACTACAGAGTTATTGATTCAAAGAGATTTGAAACGCGTAAGTTCCATACTTACTGAAAACGAGAATGTCTAGAGATAGACATGGAGTAAAAGAAAAAAATTTCAACATAACCAAATATATAGAAAATAAAGACATAATTTTTCTGCTATAAATCTAAGGCTCCATGTCCTACCTGGTTAAAACACAACTCCAGACCCCTGCTATAAAAGTCTGCATATTTTATCATAAACACCCCACAATCATACCTGTTCAGACAAAAAAACTTTTTGTTTAGAAAATAATTCACCAAAAACTGCTGCTAGCTCGACTGTTCAGACCTGCAACAAATCCGGAAATTTGGGCGTGCAAAGGCATAGGGGAAAAATAAGGAATAAAAATAGAGCAAGTATTGGAAAACTATTAATGTCAAAACGTTTCATATTCATTCATTTCAAAGTTAAATTTGAGAAGTACTTCCAAGAAAGTGCAGATAAAGTTGCAATATATTTCATATATTCATGAAGTAAGAAAAGGGAATAACTCTTAAAAGCAATATCTCAACGACAATCAGTCAAGAAATTCATAGACAAGGTCAAACAGAGCTTGATATAAGTTCAAAAGGCCAATGCTTAAAATATATATTTCACTTAATAATTTGCTTAGAGCCATTCAATAAAGAACTGTTTCTCCCTCTTATTAATCAAATCAGTCCCTTTATTAAATATATATTTCTTATCTCCACAATAAACTTAAAGATTAAATTTAAAATTGTAAGGAAAATAGATTCATTATACAAGGGAAACATATTTGTAAGAAATAAATTTATATGCTTCAGGATACTTTTTTTGCAAAATTCTATTAGGTTCATTTATGTGTGAGGGAAAACATACTTATGGGTGTTTTATTTTCAAAAATGTTGTAAGAGCTACAACTCATTATTAATTGCATATTTCTTCTGTTTTGAAAAACTGATGCAAAAAATACTAAACTAAATGATTTGCAGAATAGAATACAAACCCATTTTTCTGCTGAGGAAGGTCTTTCACAAATTCTTTTTTCCAGGTATTTACATCAATATGTTTTCCAGTCTTGTCATTTACTTCATCCGCAAAATATTTAGCCTGAGAGACATCAATGGAAAACATTAAATAGACCTTACACGTTACAACATGTAAACACTTGTATATCTTTCCTCAGTTATTATAAAATAAATTTCAACAAGAAATGTGTTATTGTATTAATACTCAGGCCATTGGTGAAACAAAATAATGACATAATTATGAAATTTCAAAGCTTCAAAAGTTTGTCACTATAACTTAAACTAAGAAGAAACAGCACTGGCCACAATGGCTACCTCTGGTGTTTTAAGAAGTGTAAGGTACATTTAAGCACCAAAGGCTAGACAAAAGCCTGCACCTCACCGAGGCAATTTGATTACTTTCAATATCTTTAATTAGCATTTTAGATCTTGGATTACGGAATTTACAGTTAAATTACATAGAACAAAAATTTACCAGCTTTTCTAGCACAAAACTATCCTCTCCTTTCATTGAGTCAAGATACTGGAATTTCTTATCTTTCTTATTGATAACTGCCAAGCACCAATGTATCTCTTGATGGATAGGTACAAATATCTGGTAATAACAATAAATCAGGTGAAAGATCGATCAGTATGAAAATCAATTGACATGGTTAGAAGTAAAATGAAAAATTGGTTCCAACATAATTACTTTATCACATTCAAGTAGACTGTATCCCAAATTCCGTTGGCTTGTCCATCTTCTGACAGATTTGAAATCATAACCTTTCGGACCACTTATTAACTGCAAAAACATTCAAAATTAAAAAACATAGGTTTCTGACCAATATGACTAAATTACATATATTTTTTGTTATAAACTAAATTACAAATATAATAAAATGTATATCATATGTAAGACATTCAATTTTTTCCATTTGTGCCCTGGATGAGGTATCTCATTTATATATTAAATGATAAGAAAGTCTTGCTCAACTGAAACCAATGCTTGAAGAGGAGGAAAATGGCCCCTCTCCTTAACAATGGTTATCAATCATCTGAGGGTGGAATGGTTTTTCAAAGTCAACACTAAATAATTATGTGAAGGGGTATTCTACCTTTTTGTAGAAAAAGGTATTGAAAAAATGACATTTCAGAAATTTCAGTGGTTCTCTTTGCTCCCTCTCCTTAAGCAATTCCAGGTACAAATTTATAACCTGCACAATAAAGGTACATGATCCATCACTGAATTTCAAGGTGTAAAAATGTCAAATCATGATACAGTTAGGTACTAAATTTCTTCAGCAACTCAACAACAAAGGGGTAAACTAATAATCAGCAAACAAGTTTACCTCATCATTTAACCATCCAGCCGGTCTAAGGCACTGAAACTTCTCTCCCGTGATCTCAATGTTAGAATTCTTGTGGGTAACCAGGATCCTCCACCTGCATAAGCAAGCACTCAATGAGCTACAATACAGATAGCACTCTCCCTCCTAACATATAGCCAGATCATCAAATCATACCGGTTGGCAGAAAAGGCACGTTCAACCTCATCTTCCTCCTCACTTGTAAGAGCAACAAAAGGCTCTTGCGGCACTTCCTCTTCCTGAAATCCATGGCAACACACTGGGTAAACTGCTGTAACTTTTACCCTGTTTCTCATTCCTCAATCAACCACATCAACCCAACCCTACCCATTAGCACTAAAAATTAGACATAACAAACATCTCCGTGTATCTCTGTTCTGTTTCCACTAATAATTACAACGATACCACATTCTCTCACTTTACTTCCTCCCATTTTCCAAATTCACACTAAAAATGGCGAAAACAAAAAAAATCATAGCCGTCTAGAAACAAAACACGGCCCCGTAGAAGAACAAACCACTACTAAGCAACAATAATAACACCTAAACAACCAAACAGACAACAAAGTGATTGCTAAATGCTAAACAAGTCATCATAATCACCTCAACCAATTCCTTCTTCGGCCGCACCAAATTATAATAGTCCCTGCGCTTCTCATGCAAATCAATCTCAAAATTCAGCCTCTGAAGCGTGTCACTTCTCCTACCAACATCCTCAAGCAACTTCTTATACACATGAACATTTTCCAAATCGCGTTGCGTCTCATAGCCCCACACCTTCTCTCCACTCGCCACCTTTAACTTCGCATTCGTCACCTCCGAATCAAACGACAGCGTTGACTGTGACTGCTGCTGAACCCTAACAACCTTGTCACCATCGCCACCCGCCCCTTCCACACTCGAATTCTCGTAACGCCCTTCGCTCTCCGTCTCCGCGTCCACTTCAGTCACCTCCTTCCCCTCCTCCACTAAGATTCTGCATTTCGCCGCCGCCGAACGCTTCGCCTCCTTAAACTTCGCGGCCAGAACGTTCCCCATGGCGTCGCTGGCACTGACGCTAACACTAACCCTAGCGCGTTCGAATTTTCGCTGCCGGCACGGCGCGTGGACCTCCCTCGCCAAAGGCGCGTGAACCTCCGGGTACCGGGAGAGTCTCGCGACGGCGCTGGTGGCGGACGGCACGGGTTTGGTCGAGAATTTGGCACGTTTTCTCTGGGAATCGGAATTGGTGTGGTTTACATTCATGCATTCTTCAGGGCGCTTGCGGTTGATGGTCATCGCGCCCATTGATTGATCAAATTGAGAACGCGCAGTGATTGAAGCATGTCCAGCGTGAGAATTTGAGGAATTAGGTTTCTTCTGTTACGACGAGGGGAAAGAAAATTAAAATCCTACACAAATTGCGCGGGGTTTGGTATTTATGTACTAGTATGCAGTGGTGTGGGTTCGTTTGAATGAATGTGCAGAAATTGGTGTGCGAGTGTTGTTCTCTTCACTAACTTCAAAAATCAGATTTTTTTTCTTTTAAAATGAAGGAGGTTTTGGCTTTTGAAATGAAGGGAAAAAAAAAAAGAACATATATATATATATATATATATATATATATATATATATATATATATATATGTATGTATGTATGAAACATTTTTTTTTTGCTGTTTTTGAAATTGTAGAAAATCTAGCACAAAATTTAAATTTTGGCTCTTTTCTTTTAAAAGGTGAGGTATCCTCATTTTCCCAGTCACATTTAAAAACGAATTCGGTTTAATAAATAATTCTAATAGTTAATAAAAAATTAACAAAGCGTATTGTATGCATGATGAATATTAAAATATTATCAGTTTACTTATTTTAAAGGAATCAAATTCATCAATTGATTTGAGCAATCTCAGCCTCAATCTCCTTATATAAAAGTCTTGGATTTAAGCTCTGTTAACATTATTTCAGATTAAATACTTTTGAAAACTAATTTTAAAAGTGTTAACTTTGGAAATTAGGTTATCTTGGGCAGGAAAGGAGGTTATGATAAAATCAGTGATTCAATTCATTCCTAGCTATTATATGAACCTTTATTAACTTCCAGATTCTCTTATAAATGATATCCAGAACATGTTCAACAAATTCTGGAGGCTAGTCGTGGGATCAATTGGATGAGGTGAGAGAAGCTGACAATGCGTAAGGATCAATGAAGGAGGGGTCTCGGGTTCAGAGATTTGAAAGCCCTCTTGGGAAAGCAAGGTTGGTCTCTAATGGCTAGCCCTCATACCTTAGCGGCAAGGCTTCTGATATATGGGAAATAACCCAAGTTATACTTGGAGAAGCCTTTGGTCAGGAAAAGCTCTTGTTATGGAAGGTTCACGGTGGAGGGTGGGAAGGACCTGTGGCTTCGTAACAAGGAATCCCTTTTATGTGCGTCCTCGAGCTGAAGGTATACCGCTAGACATCATGGTAGGAAACCTTATAGATCATGATGAGGTTTGTGAAATTCTCAGAATTCCATTAGATGATAAGCCTAAGAGGACAAGTTGATATCGAAGGTATTATGTGAAATATGCCTATAATCTATATAGGAAGTTGTTTGTAAATAATGTCCACTTAGTTATGCTAGGTGACCGGATGAGTATTTGGAAAATTCGAGCATCTCTCAAAGTAGGGGTGGGTAAGCGGGTCGACTCACCTTGCGTAAGATCCGCATGCATAAGTCACATTGGCAGCGGACTGACCAGTCTGTCCCGCATTCTTATATTGATCAAATAAATTGATCTGTCCCCGTCCCGCGGACCCCGTGGGTCAAATAGGCCGGTCCGCAAGCCTAGTCTTAAAAGAATTTCAATTTTAATAAAAAAATACAACACAATTAGATTAAGTTCAATACAAATGTAAATAAAATCTCAATAATTAGTCAATTACATCAATAAAATAAATAATCTCTTAACAAAAAAATTCAAGTAATAAATCTAAAATATAAAACTTAAACATCTCTAACAACAAATGATTTTATATTTGAAGTAGTTTGAACCTTCTCCATCTCCACATCTTCATCTTCTTTTCCTAAAACTCAAAATAATAATAAATATTAAAATAAAGCCAAGTTAAGTGATTAAAAGACAACAATTATTACACATTGTTTACCTTGCATATCAAATCCTAGTAACCAATTTTTAGTACATATCAAGGCTTGTACGTTGTCAACAAGAAGTCTAATTCGATATTTGTTAAGCACCCGTGAGCCAATACTAAATGTTGATTCGGAAGTCACCATTGTAATTTGAATGCTTAAAATATCACAAGCCAACAATAAAAGATCTGGAAATCGAGCTTTATTGTACTTCCAATATTGCAAAACATCAAGATTGGGATGATATTTATTTGAAAGATTTGCCTCTTCCAAATATGTATCTAGTTGAGATTTACCCACTTGTGACATATCTTCATCTTCAAATTGTATAAACTCCTACATTAATTCCACAAAAATAAAAAATAGTTAGTCAAAGTAAATAAGAATAAATGATTGGTAGTCAAAAAAATTAAGAGAAACCTTGACTTACATCCATAACATCAACTTGAGCAATACTAATAGTACTAGTAGTAGCTATAGTCTCTTGTGATGAACCTTGACTTAAACCAACATTGCTTTTTGTTTCTTTGGAATACATTTGAACATACTCATTATATAGAGTATACAACTTGTGCTCCACAACTTTCAACTTTGCTTGACAAGATATTGGATCAAGACCAAGTTTTGAATAACAATACTTCAAAAGTTTGATTTTATAGCATGGATCTAGAATGCACCCAAAGGAAAGTACATTGCTATAATCACTCCAATATTTATCAAACTTTGTTTTCATATCAATTGCCATTGTTCTAATCAACTCATCTTTATTACTCAAATTTTGAAACAATAAACATTCAATTTTCCACACTTAGATGAAATACAAATTAGACGTTGGGTAAGAGGAACCAGATATCAACTCAGTGATTTGAACAAAAAAAAGGACGCAAAAAATCACACATTTTGTGTCCTCTCTCCCATTCTTCATTAGTAGGACAACTTGAATAGCTCCTATCATCAAATGCAAGACTACAAAAAACACGTCGATATACAAGGGCACTCTCAAGCATCAGAAAAGTAGAATTCCACCTAGTAATGACATCTAAGGGCAAATCCATCTTTGTATGAATCCCACCAACTTTTGCAACACAAGCTTTAAAAACTTTCATTCTACCCTCTGACCCCTTAACATACTTAATGCTTTCTCTAATTTTGTTTCCAGTAGGATCGACTGCTTTCAACCCCTCTTGAACAATAAGGTTTAAAATGTGAGCACTACATCGGATATGAAAAAATTCACCACCACTTACTAAACCATTAGTATGCAAAAGAAGTTTTTCCTTCAAATAGTCTTGCATTTTATCATTGGAAGAAGCATTATCTAGAGTTAATGAAAATATTTTATGCTCAATCCCTCATCCTTCCAAAAAACCATATATAACTTTAGTCATCTCACACCCCGAGTGTGGAGGAGGAAAATGAGAAAAATTAAGCATTTTACTATTCAACTTCCAATTTGCACCAACATAATGTGCAGTTAATGAAATATAACCCTCAAAAATACAAGATATCCACACATCAGATGTCAAGCTTATTCTACTAGGGACTTTAGACAACATGCATTTCATTTTTTTTCTTTTCAGATTCATACAGATTGTTCACATTCATGATAGCAACACGCCTAAAGGGTACCTTCACATGAGGATGCAAATATTGTAATAATTCTTTAAACCTTTTATGTTCAACAAAAGAGAATGGAAGATCATGCTCAATAATCATCATAGATATCATCTCATATACCACACTTTGATCTATTTTTTTATTTCTTAATCTCCCAGCATGATCGAGAATAATATTTCCAACATCACTATTAGAACACGTCTTCAAATATACATCACATTTCCTCATATGACGTTGTAAGGTTGAAGTCTCATTCCTATTGTCACCGCCCACATAATCTTTCAAACAATATTTGCATTTACTCCTCACTTTTCCATCACTATGCATAACAGGTTTCTCAAAAAAATTCCACACATGTGATGAATAATTTCTAGCCCTCTTTTTTGACATTTTAGACTCAATAGGCTCATCTTCATGAATAACATTTTTTATGCACATCCACATCAATACTCTCATTGTCATTCTCATCAACATTAACTTCAAAAGAATCCATATTTAAAATCTGAAATAATAAAATTAAATGAACTCAATTCTAAATTCAAATAAATCACACAAAAACTCAATTCATCATGTTCATAACTTGCAGATCAAGAGTTTTGTGGTTCATTCCCTTATCCCATGATTTTATCATATAATAATAATTAAATAATCACTAGTAATAGAAAACATATTAAAGAATCAACTAAGTATAATTCAATTGATCTCTATGTAATATTGTAGAAATATAAAGGAAATAAATAATTGACAAGTGAAGTGTAATGGGTGTAGTAAGTTTGTGAAAACAACAAGTATCTCTACAACAGTTATAGGTTTTTCACATTTTTCTTTTATTTTAAGAGTACAACAACAATGAATCAGTCTCAACAAAAATAGGATAAAAACAAATTCTAGAGAGAGAAGAGATGTACTTTGCATGGTGACGCAATGGTGGGCCGAGACTGTGCCACTGTGGTGTGTCGTGTGGCTACATAAGCGTGAGTCGCGTTTTGTTTTCCTTGTAAGGGAAAGAGTCGTATGACTGCACGCGTATATGACTGTGTGGTGGAGAAGAAAAAGTGTTCTTAGCCTGCTGCAATGATAAGTGTTAAATATGAGTTATTTTTTATAATAAAAATATATTGAAATATATTTAAAAATATTTATTTAGCAGTTATTTTTTATTTAAATGATAAGAATTGATATTTTTATTATTTATGACTTGCAAATATGAAAATGATAGATTAAAAGAGGAAATGATCGAAAAAATATCAAAAAGGAAGATTTTTAGCATGTGAGGTCGCAACAATATCACTTATCTTTTTTATCTTAATCTTTTACTTATCTTATCTTTTTTATCTTTATCATCTTTTAATTTAAACCTTTTATTTTTATCTTTAAATCTTTATCTTATCTAATATAGTTCTTTATCTGTTTTTTTAAAATTCTAATGTCTTGCTTGTAACTTGGTCACACAAATCAAACCTAATGCGGGCAACCTGCGGATCCCGTGGGCCAAACTCGTATAATTCGCGGGTTAAGCGGGACGAGATAAAAAATATGACATAATCATGGACCGTTTAAAAAAATTGATCCGTTACCCGCGCGGATCGTGGGTCCCGTGGGCCAGTCCATGAACCTGGGCCCGTTTACCCATCCCTACCCCAAAGTGAAGAACGTTTCTTTGGCGGGTCTGTAGTGGATGTCTACCAACCAGAGCTAAGTTGCAATCTCGTGGAGTTCATTGTGAAAGTATATGTCCCCTTTGTGAGACAAATATTGAGAATGCCTGGCATGTACGGGTAAGGTGTGGATTTAAGGATGCTACATGGAAGAAAGTGGGCTTGTGATCGAAAATTGAAAGGCTTATCTACAACTGTGAAGGCCTAGCACAATTTGTTGGAATTTTTTATTCTAATAATTACTGTAGACTAATATTATAAGATAATTATATTAATTATTTACGTGACAATTAAATAAAAGGATATGGACTTAAATAAGCATATGTTAGTGTTGGTCACTAAGGGATATACGCTACAAGAAAGTTATGGTAGTCACATATATCAGAAAATAAAGAGGTTTTAATTGAGGAATAATCATGAAGTCACCGGTTATGCTGTTAGCCGGCTATATATTCCGAAACAGATCCTAATAAGAGTACATAGATTAGAAATCAAATACGGATTCAGATATTCTTAAAACTCTTATTAAATCTAATGTAATGTGTTCCTAGTGATTATATTGGTATTTTATAAAGATCCCCACAGTTATGTTTTAAAGTGTGTAATGATTTCCCATATGAAGTGGCTCTAGATATTTTCCTCATTACGTGGAATTTGTGGGCTAGAAGAAATGAAGTTGTGTGGGTACTCATGAGCAAGTGGTAAATCAAGCGTGTCAATTCTTGAATGATTGGAGGCATGCAGTAGTAATTGATGGACGACCGGAGGAAGCTATTCAAAGCAGACTGCCAGTGAAATGGATGCCTCCTTCGAAGGGGAGGATGAAGTGTAACATTGATGCGGCATTTCGGGAAGGTGGTAGAAGGATGGGTATTGGTGCTTGTTTGCGAGATGATAGAGGACACTGTGTGCATGCATTCACGACTTTGAAGCCTTACTTACCAACAATGAAAGAAGATGAGGCGCTGGCAATTCTTCACACTTTAGAATACCTTAAGAATAATGGTTTTCATGACACTTTAATTTGGTGGAAATTGCCAGTCAGGTGGTGGTTAGAAACCTTCAGTGTTGGAACAATGACGATTTGGAATTTGGCAGCATCATTAATTAACAAGTGTCGTAGGTTCCTTCTAGATATACTAAATGTCTCTATTGGTTTTATTAGGCGACAAGCAAATTCTGTTGCTCATAGCTTGGCTAAGGTGACAAATTCATTTGCTAGTCCCTGTTACTTTGATGTTTTACCAGATTGTATTGCTGCTCATATTTATAGTGAAATAATATAAGTCTGCATTTTATCCAAAAAAAAAAGAAAAACAGTTTGGAAACTAAGTTCTATGAAGAGGACATCCTCTACCTTTATGGCATGATCCTCCCCAGAAACTATTAGATTGCCTTATCCTTTTCTTTTTTTTCTTTCTAAAGCATAACACTTAATTATATACTGGGTAGGATGACTTTTACGAACTCAATCTTTGGTATGATATTTGGTTTAAAATCTCAGCTCCATGCACTAGAGTGTCTTATTATGGGCACATTCCTGATCTTCATTTGTGTGTGTGTGATGTTCTTACTAATGGAAAATGGGATTTGAACAGGCTCAAGATGATGATCCCTCGAGATGTTCGAGCAAAAATCAAAACTATTGTTCCTTGTCTTCATAGTTCATTGCCTAACATCGTCTACTTGAAATTGGGTATAGCTTCTTGGAATTGGGTTTGGAAGGCATCTCTACTTGAAAACATAATTTTTTTTATGTGGCAGATTTTTTCAAGAGGCTTAACCCACAAAACAACTCCTAGTTCGTAGACATGTTGAGCATAATGCCACGTGTAGTAGATGTGGTGCACCTTTTGAGAATTTGTTCCATGTATGTATTTTTTTAATGTGATGGAGTGCACTTAAGTTAGGCGAAGCTACATATTGCCCTTAGACATGATCTACGTCACAACATAAACTAGTTTGAGTGGTTTCGTGAAGGATTTATGTAGTAGGGAATGTTGTTGCTAGTCAGCTTGTGGTTGATTTGGAAAATCCAGATTGCTCACATCTTTGCACATAATGCGACCCCCCCCTTAGTGTTGTTACAGAACAAGCATGGCTTTTGAGCAATTTAGTGGAATAGGCCTTTGTGCCTTATTCTAAACTAACATCCCCACAAATTTTATTTAAAATTAAAAAAAGTATTTGTACAATACAATGAATACTTTCTAGAGTATAAATAAAATATAGGTATTGATAAGTAATGTACTTAAGACATTGGTTAAAAAATTAAAAGAGAAAAATATTTATTGCCTAAATCATAAAACCGTAATAAGATCATGGGGAACATAATTTTTCGTTTTCTAGTAAAAATAATTTCTACTTTAAATTCCTCAACTAATGTTCTTAGAGCACAAGTTAGCATTTGTTATAAAATATTTATTTTCAAATTTCAAGAGTTTAACCAAAGACAACATTGTGGTGCTTTGGACAGGTATTTGATAGGAATTGTAATTAGGACTTTTGAGTCTCTTATGACACCTAAGATATCTTCAGAAGCTTTAGTCCTTTGGGTTAATTATGAAACTAATAGTTGATCCAGACTTAATTACACTTAAAGCACATTATTTATCTTTAAGGATATATTCTACTAGAATCAAAAAGTTGTTCCTACAAATTCAACATACGAATTGAGTTATACTTTGACCCATTTCATCATTGAGCGAAAAGTTAAAAAAGAAGAAGCGAAATCCTGATTTTTTTTCCTCTTTCTCTATCCCTATCTTGTAGGTTGCAGTTGACAATTATAAAATAGCTCCTCATAGCAATAAAAAAATTAAAAAAAAAGAAGAGCAAAGAGAATACACATCGACAGAAAAAACGTATAAAATAGTAACAATTGCAGCCAAACTTGATTTTTTATTAGTAAAAAATTTAAATTTTTCTTACCTATTATCCTAGTCTAATTAATAAACTACTGAAAGAGTAAAACATCAAAATTAATGCTAAAAAATATTGATCTTAGTAGACCCGTCGACCAATGTCTTTTGACTTTGGTGCTGTGTGTTGGATGGAAATTGAGTACATCAACTGTGTCCTTATTAGATCTAAGCCTCTGGTTAAGCTGATCTATTGGAGTACTCCTTAACCAATGCTCCAAAAAGTGAAGGCCTTTCTAGCAACCGTGATGGTTTGTCATATTCCTTTGCATAGCCTGTCAAAAAAACCAAACACCCCCGCAACTCATTGTTTAAGCAAATCTCTTAACAGGAGAAAATTTGTATGAAATTGTAAAAATATCAGTAATGATAGAAGCTGCACATTATATAACATTTGTTGTTGTTTTTAAGTCTTGTTTGGATAAATTTCTCTATAGACTTTTATAGGAGAAGAAAATAAGAAGAAAAAAATGAAAGAAAGTTTTTCTTAAAATCAACTTATGAAAAAACTAATATGATTTTTTTTTTTACAAATTTTAGCCCATGGAGGCTTTTTTTAAGTACTTATGGAGAAGATTATCTACACAAAATCTAAGTTGCATATGCAGAGAAGCTCATAAACATAAATAACATGATTACCTGCATCAATGACTAAAACTCTGTCACAGTCCATAACTGTTGGTATTCTGTGAGCAATGCTTATAATTGTACGATCTGCGAAGTCCTCACGGATGATCTTTTGTATTACAGCATCAGTTTGTGAATCAACGGATGCTGTTGCCTCATCCATGAACAGTATTTTGCTGCGTTTTAGCATGATCCTTCCCAAGCAAAGAAGCTGCCTTTGCCCCACACTCCAATTGTCTCCACCATCAACCACTAAGAAATAAAGTAAACTATGTCAGCTCATACTTTCACCAATTGAAGCATCATAAAGCAATATCAACATCTTAAGCAATGTTTTTCAACCACATTGGACTAACTAAACTATTAAAAGGAGATTTATGAGAGGAGTTATCACCTGGAGCCTCAAGTTTCTCTGGCTTTGCAGCCACCACATCTTTCAGTTGGCAGCGCTCAAGGCTCTGCAGCAACACAATTAAACAGCAATTTATAAGTTATGAGAAGCTCAAATTATTAACTCAAGTGCACTCATGCTTTTATGCAGGTAACATGCATTTTATTTAACTCTACTTTTCCCTTTTGTAGTGCACACATACTGATACATTTTAAACAAGGACTAAACTTAGACACAGTTCATTAGACACTTCTTGTGTTATTCTCTAATTACAATTGAAGTTTCACCTCAGAAACCGATGCTGACTTTAAATGTCGACCTTTATTATACAGGTTAGCGAAGTGAATCTCCAATTTTTTAATTGAAAAACAAAACCTAAAGCATCTAAGTATTGTACCTAAGTTTTGTCCTTTTAACAAATCACAGGAAGCATGCATGGTGCTTCTTTGAGTTATATACCTTCCAAATTTCTTCTTCTGAATACAGTCCAAGGGGGTCAACATTGCTTCGTACTGTTCCTTGAAAGAGGACAGGCTCTTGAGGAATAATTCCAAATCTAGACCTCAGATCATGAAGGCCCACAGTGCAAATGTTGATTCCATCAACAGTTATTTTCCCAGCTGAAGGCTCAATCAACCTAAATAACACCTGAATGAGGGTTGATTTCCCACTTCCTGTACGACCAACAACACCAATCTTTTCTCCTCCTTCAATGGTGAGAGAGATTCCCTTGAGAACCAGAGGAGTATTTGGCCGATACCGAACCTGTTCACCACCATATGTTAACAAAGATTATATAGTAGTTACTGAAATGCATGTTAACCTATAAGGGAATTCACCACCAATACCATTACTAAAAAAAACAAGTTTCCACCACAGAATTGCATTATATGCCTACATTTTTGTGCATAAAAATTTGATCAAAATTTCCTTCAAATTCAAATGTGTTCTTCTGTATGCAAATTCCATGTAAAATAAATAGTTGAGATTGTTATTGATTTTAGATTTTGTTATATATGTATTTGATTTGAAAACAACTCTCAATAGTTAACTATTGCGAGTAAATTTTATTCTCTAAAGTACACCCCTCCCTTTATAGGATTCCATCATATCTTGTTTTTAACCTTTCATGCTGCTTTGTGTCAAATTTTGAAATAAACTAATTGTCCCAAGAAGTACTGGGAAAATGGGAGAGATAGTGACCATATGAATGTGACAATGTGTACATGTTTAATTTGTTGAAGATTTTGTTAAGTAATGTAAAGCCACATTTCTAAATAGTATACATCTATAGTTTTGGTTAAATCCTGCTGGTTGTCAATTTATATTGAAAAGGAGTATTAGCAATATACTCTCTAACATACTTCTCTCACCATACTCTTTTATTTATTAAAATTTATTGAAAACTACGAAATCATGAGTTAGGTTCGTGATATAAGGAGTGAAACCAACACAATTTTGTCATTTCCATCAAATTTAAGCCAAATAAAAACAATATGTACTTAGCTGTTTCTGACTACTACGTACCTGCAAATTGCTTAACACAATAGTGCCTTGACTGGGCCAATTCTGAGGTGGAGTTTTATCAGCAATTTTCCATGGAGCTTCTGAGGGAAGGTTGGTGAACTGCTTTATTCTCTCAACTGAAACCATTTTGTTCTCAACAGAACAAGTCATGCTTATGGTAAATGCCAAGAGACTACTGAGAGCCAGGCCATAGGACAAAGACAAACCAACATATTCTGCAAAAAGTGGAATGATCCTTGGTCAGTAATATTTATCTAAACATTATGTATGCAATGCATGTGAACTCATAAATAAATAATTCTGTACTACAAAAGCCATTGATTAGTTCTTCTTTTATACTATTCTAAAAGAAAATGCCTGACAGAGAGGATTATTAACCATAATGTCACATGTTAGCATTTCAGTTAGTAGGAGCTGAGAGATGCAGTGGGGTATACCTGGCTTAATAATAGCACTTGGCAGAAAGATCATAAAACTAGTGGCAATGCAAAGGAAAACCACTCCCATGTAGTCCAAGCGAAAACAAAGCCATTCATTAGCACCATTGTTGTGGAAATCCATTCTCAGACTAGCATTGACTTTGTCAATATTTTCTTGACAAAATGCGGTCTGCTTTCTGAAGCCACGGATGGTCATAACACCAGCAATGGTTTCTGAAAAGTGGTGAATCACAGGAGCTTTGGTGATAGAATCAAGGCGAGTCAATTCCCGAGAAGATGCAAGGTAATATTTCTGCAAACCAGAACAAAGAAAGCGTCAAAATGCACTGGATATTTTCTTTGGCTAGTAATATCAAAGCTGGACACCAGTTCTAGTGTTTCAAAGGCCTCTGCACTAACCATGCATTAATATCATAGGTTTAAATAACTAGTTAGTTTTCCTTTTATCTTAGGCTCTCTTTGGATAAATTTCTCCATAAGTACTTAAAGGAGAAGAAAATAAGAAAATAAAATCCATTGAGCTTGTCCGTAAACCAAAATCAAGTTTTGCACCTTAGCTTTTGAAGAAGTTAAATTAAAAAAAAGGTTTATAAAAGTTAAGTGCATAAGTTGATTTTAGCTTATACAAGAAGTTTCAATTTATTTTAATTACCTTATTTTATTTTCTATAAGCTCTTATGGAAAAGTTTATCCAAGCAGGACCTTAGTCAATTAAGAGCTATTTTTGCTTACTTTTATATCCGTCTAAATATCAGGGTTTTCCTATTTGGTTGTAACATTTTAGAGGGTAAACGAGAATTTTATGTAGACTAGACTTTAACGGGTGAAACAATAAAAAAACTAATATAGAGACTGTATGGGAAAGGAAAATATTTTATGTAGACTAGACTCCAACTTCATAAAAGTAAGAGACTAAATATCAAATTCATGATATTTAGAAGGACTAAAATCTATATTTAAGCCTTTCTATTATTTGCTAAACATTTTTTAATATGTAAGATTACTAGAACAAAGACACCTGAAAAAAAATCAACAAAAATCCACCATGTTTAGGATCATACGATTATAGAGACGAGAATTCAAATAAGAGTGAGTAGGCATATCATACCCGATACCAGTTATTCAGCCAGAACAGAGGGATTAAGAGGAAGACCGTTTCCCAAGCATTTTGGCATGTTACAATGAGGATGCTGATTACTGAAAAGTACGTGATCATGACGAAGTTTACTAACATTGGAATTGATATATCAACCCAAAGTATATCAGTAGATACCTAAACATTTCATAAGACAGTAAGTCCAAACAATAAAATTTAAAGAATGTAGTTTATGTTGTTTACTAGCAGAAATTAATGTGAAAAAGGGGTGTTAATTAAAACTCACACGACTCAAAATTCTGCCAGAGGGAGTGGTGTCAAAGAATGACATTGGTGCATGCAAGATGCTTTCAAGCATTCCACTGAAAAAGCTTTGAGATGTCTTTAGACCCCAATATGTAAATAAGAGTGATCTGGTCATCACCACAGTACAAACAAGACCTGCTATGCAAGCATAGACAATGATGAATGTAGAAGGAGGAAAGGCACTATCTTCTGCAGTTCCAATTGCTAGCCAGTAGTCACTGGCCAAGAAGGATAAAATCCATGCAAGAGACATTGCCAGCATCAGTACAACACCCCACCACCCAAATGCTTCAGTGAAATAGTGTTTATACACTTTGAGGTTTACACGGCCGGTTTCCCTTTCCTCGTCTTCAATGAGCTTTGCTGAAGCCTTATCTGACTTGGATTGTTCTTGAGGTTGCTTTTCATCTGCGTTTTCCTTTTCTTTTGAAGGGATGCGAGCCAGTTTTGGAGACTGAGCAGAATTTTCACCACCTGTATCACTAGACTCTGCAATCCCCATAGAGGATTCATGAGCAGCCACAAGTGCACCAAAATCCAAGCCTGCTTTGAGAAGTTCATCATACTTGCCACTTTGCACGATTTTCCCTTCTCGCATTACCTTGATGTTGGTAACAAAAACAAGAAAAGTGCTCAGTTGAAAGAACTAGAATATTTGAGGTTGTTTGTTGCAGAACAAGTGATCTGTAGCTTTGAAATGGAAATCATGCTTAATCCAAGAAAATAAAACTTATAATGACCGGGTTTGAGATAAGAGTCAAGAATGTATGACGCATTATTTTCCTCTTCATGGTGAAAAGCATGATGGAATAAATATAATACCTGTTTCCAATAAGACCTACGCGAGTACTGTCAATTTCAGTCAGACAAAAACTTACGTATAATTCTTAAAGTATTTTTAGTGTTCTCCAATCAAAATTGGAGTTTCACCTCAGTATTCAACGCCAGCTTTAGATGTCAACCTTTATTGTATGAATTAATGGGGTGAAACTCTAATTTTAATTAGAAAGCAGTACTAGATAACTAAGGAATTGCATTTAAATAATGCCCTTATCACTAAAATAGGTGAGATTGGACGAAACCATTAACAGAAAATCACTTCAGTGTTCATTGTAAGAGATTTGTGAGTATATACATACCATTATGCAGTCAACGTTATGCAAGAAGTCAACTTGATGGGTTACAAGTAAAATGGTCTTATTTTTTAGGGCTCCCATAATACATTCCTGCAACAAGTTGGAGAAATCAGAAACATTATTTTTGTTTCAACTTTTCTTCTAGTCTGAGAAACATTACTGCATCCATTCCACTTTACATGATGTTTTAGCAAAAAAGAATTGTTCCAAATTAATTGTTGTTTTTTGAAAACCAATGAAGCATTAAATATTTTTTTCCATGGAATACCTTTAATGGGAGTAATTGTTATTTGTATATTTCCTCCATTCTTAATTATAAGATTCTTTTAAAAAATATTTTTTTTATAAGATCTTTTTTCCTAATTTCTAGATGCATCAATAAAAAAAAAAATTATATACTTTTATTTAATTATTTTCTCTTCAAACATTACTGAAAAGCAATTAAATGAATGGAAAAATAAGAAAAAGATAATTTAAAAAGAATAATATAAATAATTGACAGATTTAATATAATTAATTAAATTAATTATTTTTTTAAAGAGATGTAAATTAATTAAAATAATCTTACAATTAATAACCAAAGCAATAATAGATGAGAAAAAGTCTAATTAATTAGAGGAATAAAGACTAAGTTACATAATATATATTATAGAATCCTAAATATCAATTACATTTCTTAATCATATAAAGTGGAACGAAGGGAGTGTAACAACAGAAACTAAAAACTATGAAACGTTTAAGGAAATGGAGCTAGTCATCAATGTTTGTAGTTCTGTACTTGCCTTAAAAATAAATGATCCAGTTTGGGCATCAACAGCACTGAGCACATCATCAAGGAGATAGATGTCACAGTCTTGGTATACAGCTCTAGCAAGTTGTACACGTTGCTTCTGGCCACCACTGAGGTTAATACCCCTTTCTCCAATCTCAGTCTGGTCTCCATGTTCCATCATTTCAAGATCCTTTTCCAAGCAGCACACTCTTATTGCTTCCCTGTACTTCTCTCTGTTCATTGGTAAACCAAACAATATGTTGTCTTGGATGGTTGCATTCTGAATCCATGATGTCTGGGCTACATAGGCTATTGACCCACAAACTCTGACCTATAAATGGAATTAATAAAATAAAATGATATTAATTAATTTTTTTAATCAGTGTGATTTTTTTTCTTATAATTAAGACTAAAGGAGTATTAGTTTACCCAACTGCCGAATCGTTATAAAAATGTCAACTTTGATGGAAATTGACGTGATGTCTCTACCATGAATGTTTACACAACTACCAGGAAGAAAGGGATTGTGATAGAAGGAAATAGACCAAGATTATATTGTGGTTCAGCCTAAGCTTTAATTGCAAGGTTGAAACTTTCTTTAATCACCAACTAAATGTGTCTCTCGGTGCAGGTAAAATTACTTACCATAACTGAGATCCTCACAATCAGAGACACAAAAGGAGTGAGAAATAAATTAGGGAGAAACTCGAGATTTCTGAGACGTAAATAGTTGTCCAATTTGTGAGAATTTTATCTGCATTTTTTTTGTAGTTATTGGTGTACTATTGAGTGGTCCACCTAAGTGTAAAGTTTTTCTTTGTACTCCTATTGTTAAAGTCGACATGTACGCCTTTTTACCTTCGTTTTCAAGGATTTTCCACGCTAAAATTTTGGATGTTATTCTTCTTGCCTTATTAACTTTATTTTTCTCATTGCCCATCTTAATTGGGCAGAGAGAAATTTTGCTGACATTTCCAGCAGATTAGGCATTATAGTAATTTTAACATTAAATCAATGTCTGCATTCTTCAATTTGAGGGAATGGATACTTTATACTACTAGTATTTAATTTTAGATAACCTTGTCATGTGAAAATTTTGCATCTATCTTTTTCACTGCAGGCATTGAATGTGTGGGGGCATTATGAACATAAATGCATCAACAAACACACCAATCTCCAATGCAATTAACTTGCACTAATGTGATACACCAAACAACATAGATTGATGAGTCCAGAACAAGCACTTACCTTTCCTGATATCTTGAACATTTCCCCCAACACAGAAGCCAACAAAGAAGACTTGCCTGAGCCAACTGTTCCCACAACAGCAGCATGGTCCCCTTTCTTGATTTTCATCTCTTCAACTCTCAGAGCCACATTCCCATCTGCATCATCCCAGGAGAATTCTCCGTCCTTGATCTCCACCGCCGTGTCACCGTCGCAGCCCTCCACTCTCTCCACTGCTCCCTCATCCATTTCCTTGCTCGTCAAGAACTCGTTCAGCCTCCCGAGAGAAATCATCGCTTGTGAAATCACGATGAGAGCTTGAGGGAAGGTCCTCACCGGCTCCTGCAGAATCTTGATCACTGAAGTGATTGTGAACACACTGCCAGCATTCAGAGGAACCCCTAGAAGAGTAGCACTTCCAAATGTGAGAACAGTGACCAACAATGGAGCAGAGCCCAGAACCCCCATGTTAACAGCAAAATAGTACAAGAATTTCCCAATCCAACCGTGCTCCGCTTCACGAAACTTGCCAATCTTGTTGCCAAAGTATTCCTCCCACGCTTGGAACTTGATGACACGCATGTTGTTTAACAACTCATTAGTTGCCTTCATTCTCAAGTCACGACTCTTCATTATCATGAACTGATAGCTGTTGGTTCTCTTTGTCCGAATGAGAGTGAAAACAAACACAATACTCGATCCAAGAAGCGCCGCGAACGCAGACACCCCGATGTTGCTGTAAATAAGGACCAGAGCTGCAGTCACTTGCAGTGGCATCAGCCATATGGGGTGAAACTGCATCATCAAATCCGCGAGCTGTTGCGCGTCAACAGACATGTGGTTCACAATCTGGCCAGTACCATGAGCCTGCCTTGAAGAGCTCGACAATCTCAGACCCTTCTTATACACAGAAGTGATTAGGCTGGAACGAATGAGCATGCCAAGCTTCTGAGAGTGGAAATTGAAATGGTGCAGAGAGAGGACTTCAGTTGACTTTGCCAAATACAGGATCAGTATCAGAACAAGGCCTTCATAGGGGGTGCTGTCTTTTCTTGAAGTGAAATCAACGAAACTCTGAATAAGCATTGGACCAATGTACATAACTCCAAGCCTTATAACTGCAAGGAAGCCAGTGAATGCTATGTGTTTCCAGAAGCATCTCAACAAGGTGAGTCCAACCGGGTGCTTGCTGTTTTCCTCTGGCTTTGGCCAATTGCTATGGAAAAGCTCTGACATCTTTTCTGCTCTGAAATCAATAGGAAGAGAAGGCACATCTTCAAGCTTGAGGGATGTTTTGTACCCTTTGTTCAGCAAAGGGTTCATCCAAAGCCACACTGTTTTGGAGAAGAACGAAGAATAGGCATAAGGGCTCAAAGTTCTGTCAGTGTAAAGGGACTGATATGTTGTCACTACATCAGAAATTCTAATCACTTGAATCCCCGTTGATCCTTTCATTGCTACTAGGAAAAGGAAGGCGGACAGTGGAAGATTAACCAACGAGAATATGTCATCCACTCTCAAACTTAGCTCCAATTTCACTACATCGACAGTTATCAATCGAACAATGGCCGAAGTGGCAAACAAGCACGAAACCACCAAGTTCGCAATCCAATAGATTCTCAGTGACAAAGGGTGCTTAGAAGCTTTGAACTTTTTCTCGTGGACCATTAGGATCGCCACCACTATGTTGGACACCGCTTGGAAGAGCCGAAAAAGCGCTTCTATGAGTTTCCATGACGGAAGGCTCGTTTGAGTGAAGGCCAAGATGCTTAGAACCGTGTAAGCTATGGCCAAAAGGGTGGTTACCAAGAGGGGTAGTTTGAACCAGAAGGTGACTTTGTAGTCAGAGTCTTTCTCTTGCAGAAGGGGTTTGGTGATGGTAGAGTTGGAGGTGGCGTTGGAAGTGAATCGAGAATAGAGTTTAGCTGCTGCAAAGGCTAAGAGTGAGAGCAAGAAGATTGAATCAACAGCTGAAAGAAGCACTCGTTGTGGACATGGAGATAGAAAAATAAACCTCAACCACTGAACTATGAGTAAAGCAGTAGGAGAAGATGAATCTATGTCCAAAGTGGAACATGAAGGAGAAGTTAGCCAAGAAGGTGAAAAGGAAGGAGACATGTTTCAAATGATGTCAATGGAGTTTAGTTGTGACGTTACAAGTAGTGAAGGTTGCAAGTGTAACATGCTACTAACAAGGTTTCGTTTCATACATGATGATGAAGGTGTGATTGAACGTACAAATCTATGAGGAGGAGGAGGAAGAGGCGGTGAGAAATATGAAGATGGTGGAAAGAACAAAGAAGAACAAAAGGAAATAAAGAAATGGGAATGAAAATGGGAGTAGTGTGGGGTTGAAACGAGATGTATTTTTCTATTCGGCTTGCTCGTGGAGAGGAACAGGAATGCCAATAAAATAAGATTCCATGCGACCCACGCGTCTAGAACAAGAAATAGCGCGTTGGAGCTCGATGGTGTAACTATGAGTATGACTATAACTACCTATAAATCAAATCTAAATCTTTACGTATTTACTTTAATTTTACTATTAGGTCAACTCTAGTAGATTACCCTTGTCCTTATGCATAGAGGATGGTTTCTTACAATTATTATTATTATTATATATCATTTTATTAATATTATATTAATATATTTAAACGTTTCTATTCGAAAATGTTTTAATCAATATAAGATATATTTATTCAATATTATATATTCAATGAGGAAAAATTAAATTACACCGATATAACTTTGATAATTATTATATCATTTTATAACTTTCAAATGAATAATATTTTCTTAAAATTAACAGTTGTATTGAAAATTCATTTTACATAGATCATGTTTATAAAATTTCATATTAATCCAAAATCATTTGTTATCTTATTCATATAAATTAAAATTAATATAATATAAACATTTCAAAATATATTAAAATATGAATAATTTGATTACCTTCTTGTTGATATTTAATTTTGATAAAATTTGATATAAATGATTTTAATAATATGTAGATATAATTCAACAGTTGAATTAATAAAAATCATATTTCAGGATCTACATATCACACACACTCATATATATATATATATATATATATATATATATATATATATATATATATATATATATATATATATATATATATATATGTGTGTGTGTGATTTTTATATTATCAAGATCGTTTTTGTCAAATTTTATCAAAATTGAATAATAACAAGATGGTAATCAAATATTCATATTTTAATATATTTTGAAATATTAAAATTAAGTTGAAAAGTCATATGTTGAACAAACATATCTTATGTTTATTATATTTAATAAATAATACGATTAATTATTATCAGTACTTTTTACTGTCACTATTTAATATATAATATAACTAAATTAAATTAAAAATTCAAATGTTGTATTATTAAATATATTACATTTATTAATTTTTAGTAAACACAATAGTGGTTATGCTTTTTATGTTATTAATTTGTGGTTAGTCATTTATTAATTGTTTTTTACATCATTCTCCTTTACTTATGAGTGTTTATCATGTAAAGTCTATTATGTTTTAAAAAGTTAAAAATTAAAAAAAAAATCATGTAAGATAAGAGTTTTTCTATTTATACATTTTATCTTTATATTATCTCTTATTGATCGAGGTAAGATATAAATTTATTTTTAATACAAGAATATTTCAATTTATATATTATATCTTAACGGTATCGCTAATTGACACGTGACTCGTTTTTTCCAATACTTAGCGATAGATGGGCCAATTGCTATGAAAAAGCCGTGCAGGAGGCCACAATTGAAAGCCAACAACTATTTCCATTTTAATATAACTAAAAACCGTTTTCACCCATAAAATATTTTTTTATTTTATTTTTTGAAAAGTAAAAAACGATTTTGAAAAATGGAAATCATATCATGCACACCTTAAGGAGACGTTTACTTGTGTTTTTATTTTCATTTTTTTAGTTACAAAAAATTGTCAATTTATTTTAAATTTGTTTCTTGTTTTCAAATATTTCTACATAAAACGTTGAAAATAATTTTTTATTTATTTTTCCGTCAATTTCTCAAGATATATATTTTGTTTTTTTGTCACACGAAGAGGTACAACACAATACACACACCAAAATTTCAAAATGCCAAATGACTAATGGATCTTTTCGACCTTTATTAACTCAGGTCCCACAAAGACATGCTCATAATGTGAAGATTTTGTTGATAAATAATTTGTAAGTATGTCCTGATCCTAGTGAGTTTAGAGACCTAACTTTTAGTCAATAAAAAAAATTGAACACTGATTCATATTTATTAATGAAAAATGCTTTTAACACAAAAATTGGACAACAAAAATAATTCCTTTGATAACTCTGAGGATTGCTTACGTGAAATTCACATATTTAAGCAACTTTTTCTATGATAATTAAGCATTGCTTACAAGAAAAGTGACACGACTTGTGGAATAATTAAATAATTAAATGTGGATGACAATATCAAAATATTATATAAATTGTAGAGTTTATTTCTTAAAGTTAAATTATCAAAGAAACATATTAAATTACATAAAATGGAAGATATATATATATATATATATATATATATATATATATATATATATATATATATAATATAGTCTTATATAATAGTATTAATTAAATTATTTAAAAAATAATGCATGGTTAAATACTAAAATTTAATAATATTATTAAAAATTATATTTATTAGATTTTTTTAGAGGAAGATTCAAACGATGTAATATATGCTTATTAAATATTTGACTTTTCATATAAATTATATATATATATATATATATGTGTGTGTGTGTATTTATGTATTAAAACAATGTGATTGAAAATTTTAATTTATATTGATAATATTTTCTTAAAAAAAGTATAAGAAAATGGAATGTGGCAACCTTAGGAACTTTTTTTATATATACCAAGCAATAAAAACACTTTGGGTGTGATCTCTGAAGATATATATATATATATATATATATATATATATATATATATATATATATATATATATATATATATATATATATATATATATATATTGAAGTGTAACTTATTTTAAAAGATATAAAAGTTGTTAAAAGTTAAAATAAAATGTCATAATAATTTATAATAGTTGAGAATAAAAATATTCAGAAGAAATACAATATCAAATAAACTTATTTTCTTTATAATAGTTATAGATTATTTAAATAGATAATAAAATCAGTTTTTTTAATAGAATCGATTAACTTTTAAAAATATATTTTATCATATCAAATTTAAAATATATATTTTATTAATTTTAAAGTTTGATTTTTTTTAAAAAAATTCAAGTTTTAAATTAGTGATTTACTATAGCAATTTTCACTGTACATTTGATAAAGAAATTTACATTTCACAACAATTCCTCACATTTTTATATAAAAGAACATTTGCATTTAAAATATTGTTTCCCAATTACATTTCACAACAATTTCTCACAGTTTTTATATAAAAGAAAATTTGCATTTAAAATATTGTTTCCCAAATCTCGTGCAACACGTGCATTGCTGATAGTAAATGGTTAGATTCTCAAAAGAAAAGCCACGAGTAGATTAACAATTTATTGCGACGATTGTCGAGAGAGAAAAATTGGGAGCATTGTAATCAGCCTACTCTCCTACATTAACCGTACATTATACAAAATATTGGTTTGCCTGTCTTGCTCGCAGAATCTATCAATACACAACTATGTCCCAATTAAAATAATAGCCACCACCACTTGCACTATATATATTTTCATTATTTTATACTTTACAACAACGAAAAACTGTACTATTTTGTTTTAGTACACTATGGATAAGATCTATAAGATATTTTAGTAATTTTTAAAATTTATTTAATTATTTCATAAATAAATTTTTTAAGTAATTTTTAACATTTTTAAAAATACTATTTGAAGTGATATTTTTAAATGTTATTTTTTAATTTCTAATTTTTTATATATTTATCAAATTTTCTTATTATTTTTTAAAAATAAATTGTAATTTTATTATTTTTATATTTTTATATTTTTCAACTACATCAACAACTAATTTTATCGAACACTTTTAATTTAATAAGTTATTATTAAATTATAAATGTTTGATAAAACTAGTGATTTTAAGTAACTGAAAAATGTAAAATATAATGAGAAAATTGAATAAATATTTTAAGGATAAAAACAAAATCAAATATTAAAAACTATAAATTAGCATTTTTAAAAATGTTACTTTAAGTAGCGTTTAAAAAAATGCTAGAAGCTACTTAAAAAAATTTGTTTAACAATCAAACAAATTTTTTTCACTAGTAAAAAAATTAAAAATTAATTAAAATATTTTGTCAAACATAATGATACTATCATACCTAGAACTTTCCTATTAGAACATTATTTATTTAACAAAATTGTTCTAGTTGATAACAATTGTGTTTGAATTTTACAAGGATATATCTCACAACAATACATTTTTGTCACCCCGAGATATATTGACATTTGTGGATCATTTGATTGGAATGAAATTTACAAAGGATATACTTGATGATATAAATCATTTGAAAAATAAACATCTTTGTTATGTAGTTGATCTATTGCAAGACCAATCTGAATTGGCCTAGATTTGTTTAGAAAACATGGTTAGAGGAATTATATATGAAACAATTAGATATAATTGATACCGACTTCTCAAATTTGGTGATTTCAATTCCATTAACTACTACTTATGATACCGACATTAGTTCAAATTTTATTACTAATATAAGTTATTTTGATAAAATTAGTTAAAAAGTTAATTAGAAGTTAAAAAATTAGGTGGTTAGAAAGTTATCTTATTAAATCATAAGTATTTGATAGAATTATCTATTAAAGTGGCTAAAAAATGTAAAATTACATAAATGAACTTATTTTTGTGATGATTTTATACATTTTAATTTAATTTTCTTGATAAAAAATATATTTTGTAGTATTTATAATTTTAATATTAAATTAATTTTAAACACTTGTAGCTTTTTATTTATAAAATATAAAATAAATATAAAAAATTACATAAACTTATTATATATCACTATCAATATCATATAAATAAAAAAGTAAAAATGAGAAAACCCTATCATATAAAAAAAGGTAAAAGTAATAAAATTTTATCTCAAATAAAATGATTATAAAGGAAATCTACTAAGTGTCCAAGGAAAAAAAAATATAAAAAATTAAAAATTAACATTTCAAAAAAATGCTAGAAACTACTAAAAAGACTCATTTATCAAACAATCAAATAAATTTTTTAGCTAATAATAAAAAACCAAAAGTTAACTGAAATGTTTTTTCCAACACACATATAATATAAAAACTTTGTTGATAAATCATGTAATAAAAGAAGTTTATACATACAAAGTTTTTCATAGTCATTTTTATATATAAAAATATTTAAGTGAGTTGGACTAAAGCATCTCCAATAAAAATTTCTTAAGTGAGTTTCTTAAGTTACTTTTTGTGATCCCTATGGTATTTTTTGTGGTTCTCACAATGTCATGTTATTGTAAAAAAAATCTATACATAATTTTGCTCTAATGGTAAGAAATTCTAGGAAACTTCAAGAAACTCACACTTTTTTATTTTTTATTTTCACTTACTTATGATTTAATTATGGTGTTGTTATGTGTCAGTTAAATATTATTTTTATTGCTAAAAAATAGTTTCTGATAGAAGATACAAATCTTATTTTTAAGAAATTTTCTTTGTCATATAGATTTGCTCCAATGGAAAAGAAACTATAAGGAATCCTTCAAGAAACCCTCATTGTAGATGCTCTTAGAGTAAATTACATTAATCACAAGTTTAATGAATTTATGCAAGAGTTCAATGATGATACAATAACTATTTTACATTGTCAACCAATAACAAATCATTGTTGATATAACTTTCAAGGCAATTATTATAAAAATCAACAAACTTATCATACACAATGACTTATAATTAATTGATAATGTGATAATATAATTTTTTTTTTACACTTTCGATGCATCACTTTATTTTTTCATTGGACAAACACCTCTTACTTCTATCTACTATTATACTATTTTTTTTTCTTTTTTGGATAAATAGTTATTTTTGTCCTTAAATGTGTAATTCACTGACAAATGTATCATTGAAAGATGAAAATACAAAATTTAGTCCCCAAAAGTGTAAAAAGTGTGACAAATATATCCTACCGTTAACTTTCGTTTGTCACTGTTAATAAAATATCCTACGTAACACATAGGGACAAATTTATCACTGAAATGATTGTTAACGTGACCATCTCTAATTATCAACATAGAGACATATTTGTTATATAATATTTTATTGACTTTCGTCTTCCAACTCTCTAGGAATATGAATGGGTAAATAGTCACTTTTGTCCCTGAATGTGTAATTTGCTAACAAATGTGTCTCTAAAAGATTAAAATATAAAATTTAATCCTTAAAAGTATAAAAAGTGTGACAAATATATTCGGCCGTTAACTTTCGTTCGTCAACGTTAACAAAATAACCAAGATTTGAAGAAGTGAAATATGAGATATATTTATTTTTTAGGGTAATTTGGAAAAATTTGTAATGATTGGTACATTGTTGCAATGTTTAATTTTGGTAAACTGCTACAATGTTTATTTTGAATAATTTTTATTATAATATATAAATTATGATTGATAATCAATATTATCGTTATTATGTTTGTTTTAAATTATTTTTGTCAATATATTTTTTTAAGTGATTATTGTAATGTTATGTTTGTAACGATAAAAAAATGACAAAAATTTGTCCTAAAATTATATTTTACTCTTAAATGAAACGAAAATTTGGATCTAACAAATTAGTTCAATAGAAACAGTCTGATATTTAGATCCAATAAAAAGTTACTTACATTTTCATCAAATAATGGTAACTTATTAACATTTTTTGTCCAATGAAACATACTGACATTTAAGTCCAAAGAAATTTACTGACTTTTTCCTCCAATTAAAAAATATTGACATTTTCGTCCAACAAAAAATTACTGACATTTACGTCAAAAAATGATATCTTACTGAAATATTTGTACAATCTAGTCAATATGATCGCGTTAACAATCATTTCAGTAACAAATTTGTCCTTGTGTGCCATGTAAGTTATTTTATTAATTGTGACGGACAAGAATTAATGACCGAATATATTTGTGGCACTTTTTATATTTTCGGAGATTGTATTTTCATCTTTCAAGTATTTGTCAGGGACAAAATAACTATTTATCTTTTTTTATTTTAATATACACTAACATTCTTTTATACATTCCCCTAATCTTCCTTAACTTTTAAAAAATATGCATCGACACTCCGTATACGTTATACTGACATTTCTTCTAAGATAAATAATTGTAAATATTAAAAAATAAAAATTAAATAAGTTCATAAAACTTAAAGGATAATTAATATAATTTACTTATTTTTTTTATAAAAGAGAGACAGAAAAGAAGAGAAAAGAAAGAAATATAGAATAAGATAAGTAATATATATGTATATATATAATTATTGTATAAGTTTCTTATGAAAATAACATTACTCTTTGTATTTATTCAAACCTTATTAGTTATTACTTCCCTTCTACATCAAAAAGATTACCTACCGTATTCCATTGCATTTATTTGATTATTTAAAAGCCTTGTCTTCTAGCGTCACATGCACATTAGACGGATGTCCCATCATTCATTGTTAGCCACTCGTGCAAACAACTCATACGTATGTCGGTAAATGTTAGTTATACATGAGCTGTTGGTGAAATTCGTAAGGAGAATATTCTTGGACACCTCTTCAATAAAAAAGTAAAAAGAGAAGAAAGACAAAATAATAGTATAATTTATATACTTGATATAATATAATATGAAAACAAGAGATGGATAAAAACAAGAATAATGATATATAAATATTTTTTAATTTTAAATATCTTATCAATATTTTTTTATCTTTTTTATCTTTTTCTTTCAATTTAATTATAAATCTTATTATATTTATATTTTTTTATTTTTATCTATCTTTCTAAGTGTTGAATAGGTTAATTGGTATCTATTAAACATTTTTTTAAAAAGAAATACGGAATGTTAATAAAATGTATACACTTGTTGAGTGACAAAAATGGGGACTCATTCACACGGATGCAATTTGACGGTTCCTAGAATGGCCCATATAATAAGCTTGATTTGATAACTTTAGGTGAACAATCGCCCATTTGCTCTCCTTAGTGTATAAAACAAGTTTACAAAACTGGCGTATCTTATCATGTGAACATATATCATTTGCCCACTAGGACCAACACGGCACAACACATGTTCTGTAATAGATTGAGCTTGATAATCTTTTTGAATTGGATTTAAAGTTTTCATAATCAATTCCAATATCGTTGAAAGTCAAAGCAACAAATAATCATTTTTACTTAATTCAAATTTTCACCATGATTTTGGATGCTAGAATCAATTCAACATGCACATGTGCACATGAAAGTACATTGATTGAAAGATATACCACAAGGTCAGGTCTACCTTTGTAATTAACGTTACTGAAAATAAGGCCTTACTCAACAACCTAGAAAGGTGCAATACAACCACTGCAAGCAATCAGCAACACATTTGAAAAGAAACGTAACTGCCAAAGCCAAACAACAGTTTATATTATTGAAATAAAGCATTTCACTTTTAAAAGTAGAATATGATTCCATTTTCTTTTGAATACAGCAATTTTTCATGCTAACCTTTCTACGTAATCATTGTAATGTTGCTAGGGCCTCAGTGATAGTTCTGAACAGAGCATTGTTTCACCTTTCTTGCACTAAAAATTTTATGCAAGAATGAAAGCGAGAAGAATTTAACTCTAGACTATTTGGTCCAAGAGAGTTTGATTCATGTCACAAACCATTTATGAAATTAGATGCATCCTAGTTTGACCTGATAAAACCATCGTACTAAGAATTAGTTTCCCATTGTCTTACCCACCAATCAGATATAGGAACTCCCCACAATTAAAACAAGCTAGCGAGTATATATACTATGGTTATGTTCGGCATTTCAATTAGCTTTTCCTTTGGGCTTTCATTCTTTAGCGTTTGAATGCATCAATTCAATAAGATCTTTTGTTAGGGAATTTTCCAACATCTTTGTGAAACGATGGTCTCAGTTGATTTCCTTGCTGTCATAAGCTTTGTAAGAGAGCTGGTTTATAATAATCTTATTAAGAGATTGGATATATTCCCAATATTTAATAATAACTTGATAGAGTGGAAGTTTTTTAAAATACTATTTCAAGTAACATTTATTAAAACGTTAGTTTTTAACCTTTTATATTTTTTTCCTCAATATATTTATCCAGTTTTCTAATTACTCTTATTTAAATAAATCATAATTTTATTATTTTTTATCATTTTACATTTTTCAGCTTGTTTTAATTGTTAATTTTATTGAATATTAATAATTTAATAAACTAATTTTTTAGTTTTCAATTACTCAATTTTAACTAATTTGTCTATCTTCAGTTAATTTTTTAACTTTCAATTAGTTTTTCAGTTTATTTTGCTAAACATATAACAATTATTTCATTTTTTTGGAGACCTCGTGCACTATATTAAACCAAATAGGGGACTTGAAAATTATGGCCATTGAAATGTAGCTAGTAATTATCATAAAAAATATTTTATTTTATTTTGTCTCGGGAAATGTTTGAGTTATAGCATCTCCAATAGTTACAACTTGACCTTGACCTTTGGTGCAACATATGATCTTAGTAAGATATGTTGTTAGAGAAAGAGGATTGATCTCTACCGTAGAGATCTATTCTTCTAGAAGAACAAGCAAGATATACATGTGTTTCAAAAAAAGATATTTTAATGTCTCTCTCCACACTCAAAGGTTGTAGGATGCAACGAAAATGAGGAAGAAAAAAATGAAAAGGGAAGGAGAAGAGCAACAACAATAACAGATTCAACATCAACAACACCAATAGCTTGTCTCAAAAATCATGAACAATAAAAAAAAAAAAGAAAAAAAAAAGAAAAATTACAGATCTAAGATTTGATCCATGTTCATATTTTCGGTTGTGTTCTTGAAACATTTTGAAGGCAGATCTGGGTTCCAATGTTGCCGCCAGGAACATGCTGTCGGAGGCCACCGCAGAGGCATTGGCGGCGGTGGTGCCTTTGAACGCGACGGGTTTGAGAGAGAGGGAGAGATAGATCGTGTCCCTAAGTGGGTTTCGGTGGAAGGGGAATGAGGGGTGGAGGGAGGAGAGGGGAGGCACGATAGAAGGAAAGTAAGGGTAGGGAGTGCAATGGAGAAGAGGGAGGAAGGAGAGGCTTAAGGGGAGGGGCGAGTTGGTAGAGGTAGTTGGCAAAGGAAATAGAAAGAAAAATAGGAAAGGGAGGAGAGTTAGGGGGCTGAGGAAAGTCAAGAAAAAATGATTTTTTTTTCAACACAATTATATTGTTGCGAAGATGTATGGCATTCTTATTAAACACACAGCTAACATGACTAAAGATCAAAGTAGGAAACACGAAAACACCTATAATTATAATTTAAAGAAGTTTAGTAGTTAATTTTTATGTCTTAAGCTATTGTTAGTTAGTTGTATGTTTAAGTTTGTTTTTAATTAATTTTTTTATTAGTTTGTTAGTTTGTTTTTTATGTGTTAATTTATTAGTGATTATATTGTAACTGATTTTCAATTAGCTGAATGTTGAAGTTTGTTGTTAACTACGTAAGTTATTTTTGTAAATCCATAATTTTTAAGTAGCCATTAAAAAATAGTCATCATAAAAATTAGCTCTTACAAAAATTAGTCAGTAAAAACTAGTCGTTCTTGATGATGTTATTTAATTCTTTAGTTTTCTTTCATTCATGCACACCCTTCCTTCTTCAAACTTCTTGAATCTTTTTTCTACCCCCACTTACTCGTAAAATGGCTCGAAACTCTGACTTCGATAGAGTTTGACAACAAATTGTCGATGAAGCACTTGAAGACAACACCAGTGAAGAAACAATAAGATACTTACGCCAATTGCAACAACAAGCATAGAGCAGTAGTCGGCCCAAGCGAAAGCACTGTAGTTGAAAGCTTACAAGCTTTTGTAAAGGGTGTGAACAAGATATTTGGAGATGATTATTTGAGAAGGCTTAACAACAACATCAATCGTCTCCTATAAATCGAAGAGACACATAGGTTTCTAGGTATGTTGGATTCTATTGATTGCATGCATTGGGAATGCAAAATTTGTCCAATTGCATGGCAAGACTAATATCGTAGAGGTGATAATCGAAACCCATAATAATACTTGAGATAGTTGCATCATAAGACTTTTGGATTTGACATGCATATTTCACAGTTGCAGGTTCAAACAATGACATTAGTGTGTTAAATCAATCTCTTGTGTTTAGTGACGTTTTACAAGGTCGGACTCCTCCAGTTCAATTTACAATTAATGGAGCCACATACAATATGAAGTACTATCTTGCAAATGACATTTATCCTAATTGGACCACATTAGTGAAGACTATCCCAATGCCAGAGGAAGAAAAAAGAAAGTTATTTGCAAAAATGTCAAGAAGCGACAAGAAAGGATGTGAAGAGAACATTTGGTGTGCTTAAATCTTGTTTTGCAATTATATCTAGTCCATCACATAATTGGCAAATGGGTATCATGAAGAACATAATATTGACATGCATTATATTACATAACATAATTATTGAAAATGAACGAGATGCATACAATGGTAACATTGATGTTGATTATGATCATATTGACAAAGACATTTTAAACGTTGACGTATCTCATGATGCTCATCTTGAGTTTGCTAAATACCTGAAACAAGATGTTAATACAGACAAGAGAAGTTCACCAACAACTTCAAGTAGTATTGGTGAAGCATGTTTAAGAATGTTTCGGTGAGAATAATGATGAAATTTAATTTTTCTTTCTTAATGTCGATGTTTGTATTTTTTCTGATCAATGTTATGTATTATCGTAAGTTTACATTATCTTCATGGCTAAATATTTTAGTCATTCATTTATTTTCTATTCTTTGTGTTACATTTTTTGTAATTAAAAAATATATAATTAATTAGTTTTAATTATTTTAAAATAACTTGTAAATAAATATTAAAGGGTGTATCCATTATGAGACCTACAAAAAGTAGTTTAGATCACAAAATTTAATCTTTTATTAGAGCAAAAAATTAGAAATATCTCCAGAATTATGTAATACTGTACAGTCCACCAAAAGATTGACTAAAATGACAAAGTTTGATCTTTTATCAAAGATTTTGTTAGTTGTCTAAAATTGGAGCTCTACATTGTTCCTTGCAATTGATTATTTCTTTTTTTTTTCCTTACAATCTAATTGAAAGAATGCCTAAAATTTCCTCATAATTAATTTGAAAAATAATTTGATTCTAGATTTTCAGCTTACTCTCTAACAATGAAGTCTTTGTCTTTGTTGCGAACAATAATAACAACCAGAACAAGATGCGTTCTTTTGAGTGTCTCCCCTCTTTTTTCTCAAAGATAATTATATATCAACATTTCAAAATCACAAACACCACATAATACAAATCCCATAATGTAAGAGACCACAAACAAAGATGACAATCATAAAAGCGTAAAGTCCACTGTCTTTTCTTCTCATAAGCAAATAAAATTTCATTATAATGAAAATTGAACAATAGCACAATAAATGCTAAATCCAATAAGAAGTGGAGACACAAAAAGCCCACCACGAGTTCCATCTAAGTGAAAAGCAATGGCACAAAAAAGCCGAAAGTTCACTCACTACCTACATCGATTGATAGCATAAGACAACCATTTCACTTGAGTCTACTTATATATTCAGCCAAAAATACATTTTGGAGATATACCATATGGTCAGGTCTAATTGTAATAGAAGGTTTATAATTAACACTACAGGAAACAAGCTCACATGCCCATATACATCGTATGTTTATAACAACTACCAAATAACGTGCCACACTACTACTATTGGCAATAAGAACCCACTTAAAGAGAAGCCAACCCATTTTGTCGAAATAATGCATTTCGCTTTAAAAGTATAATATGATTTCAAACTTTAGTCCCTCTATTTCTCTCAAATTTTGAATTTGGTCTTCCTATGAATTAATTTATCAATTGAGTTTCTAATTTTTTTTTAATTCGATTATTTTAGTGTTTAATTCCGAAATTAATCATGATTGACTGTTAATTATGAAAGTTGATGGACTGTTACGTGTCATAATTTTATTGGATAATATTTTAGTGCACTAAATTAACCCTATCTAGAACAGCCGAACAGCAAAGTGTATGAAATTTGGGAGAGGAGAGGAAGAACGGATTGTCCTTTACAAACTGCAGTTACTCCTTGGCCCCACCAACCAACACTCTCCACCTGACCTCTCCCTCGCCGTTGAGAATGTTTCCTCCCTGGCGAACACCGTGCATTTTCTTAACCTGAGTTGCAACAACTTGAACGGTCGTTTCTTTACAATCTCCACCATTGGCCTGTTTCATAATTTGCAGGTTTTGGACTTGAGTGATAACTTCATCACTGGGCAGCTTCCTTCTTTTGGTTCCGTGCCGGAGGAGCTGTTGCAGACTTCAATGCCACTGGAAGAATTGGATCTTAGCTTCAATGGGTTTACTAGTAACTGTTGGAGAATTGATCCCTTTTTATCTCTTTCAAGTTTTGTGGGGGCAGAATTGCCACTGTATAAAGCTCTGGTTATGGGGAATTGATTGTTGAAATTTTATTAATTTGATATAAAATTTAGTTACGTTATGTCCTGTTACTGCTTGAACCTAAATGGAAATCATGAAAGGTTAAAGTTGCAACAAGTTATGAGGGCAAGAAATTTCAAGTTAACTCCCACTTTCTAGATAGGGTTAATTTTGTGCACCAAAATATCATCCGATAAAAGCCTAACATGTGGTGATCAATATTCCCAACTAACAGTTGACATTTAATTTTGAGATTAGAGAATAAAATAACGGGATAAAAAAAATGGAAGATTGCATTAGTAAATTAATTTATAAAGAGATCAAATTCGAAATATGAAATAAAGGAGAACTAAATTTACAATTAAGCCTAAAATAAAAGGTAATAATGCTGACTTTTATATGTAAGTTAAAATCTGTCTTCCATCTGTAAAGAAACTTCCTTCCACTGACATTAAGACTCCTAAAGAAGAATAATAACTAATAATAGTATAAGTGTGATTTTGACCCTAAGTCCTAGGGCTAGTTCACTGGGCTCAGACTCTCTAAAATAATCCTAATTGTTTTGGCCTACTTAATGAGGGGTTTAAAGCCCCCAACCCCTATACTCCATGTAACAAGGAGTTTGGCCCAAACTTATAACTAGGAGATTGTTATTTACACCTGTATTAATATACCTTCCTTTATTTTATTTTTCTTCCCAAAATATCCTTTTTCTGGAAAATACTAATTAGAACATTAAGATTTAAACACGTTCCAAACAGGGCTTTTTAGAAGTGTAATTTTTTTAACATTTTGGTAATTAATTTTCAAAAGTGAAAGTATTAAAATTTTAACACTTTAAAAAAGTACTTTCTGAAATGTAAAAATTTTCATATTCTAGAGAGTATTTTCTAGTAGCTAAATTTCAAAAGAAAACAAACAGGCACAAAAAATTTCTTTAAGGGAGCAACCTTTGCACGATTTGGAATAGTCCATCATGGTAACATCATAGTCACAAAGAATTTAGGTGCCTAACTATACTTGTTGTGAAAATTTTACTTAATAGGAGGTCATCGACAAATAGAACATGATTTTGGTGATTACTTCACTTGAAAAATCTTTCATCACTATGATTGGAATGTCGAATCATTCATGGGATTCATATTCCTATATGATTGCCAGAATCATATAATTTTAATTTTTTTTAGGTTTCTTTTCAAGAAATTAAAAAAGTGGATATATACAACTCAAAAAATGTTGAGCAACTTAAAGGAAATTGAGCCCATCTTTTTCTTCTAAAAATTGACTTACAGAAAGTAATTTTAGGTATATTAATAGTTGGATACTTCTGGAAAGTATTTTACAAAATGTAAATTTTTTAACACTTTCACTTTTGGGAAATATTTCCAAAATGTAAACATTTTAACACTTGTCAATTTTGACAAAAAAAAAATACTTTCTAGAATGTGTTAAAGTCTTAATATTCTGTAATGTACTCCAAAAAAGGATATTTATAAATAAAATATATATATATAACAAGGAAGTATATTAGTAAAGTTAGGCCTAAAAATGTCTGTCACTACACAATCCATTTAACAAGGGAATTGGATTAAGAATTATAACTATTTCAAAAATGTATTTTTTCTCAATCGTTTACAAAATATTTTTAACTTGATCTTGATCAAATTATCTACAACTCGACCTTAACTAAAATAATTTTAACTCAATCTTGACTAAAGTAACTTCAACTCACCTTCAGTCAACGTAATTCCAACTTTATCTCAACTAAAGTATCTTTACCTAGGCCTTAACCAAGACATCTTCACCTCATGCATTGGTTGGAGCATTTCACCTGGGGCTTGGCTAGGGCGTCTTAACTTCAATCTTGGCTAAGACATCTTTAACTCATTCTCCAGTAGGACATCTTAAACTTATTATCAGTTATCTTTGGTTCGACCTCGGCCAAAGCATCTTCAACTGGATCTCAACAAGAGCATCTTCAACTCACCCTATGCTAAGACATCTTCAGTCCAACCTCAAATAAAAACATGTTTTTTTAAATAGAATCACAAGTATTAGTAGGACAAGTTAAAATGTCCAAGGTAACAAGTTTTCCAAGTATCAATAATAATTTTTTATACTTAAATTGGTCTCTCAATAGAGCGGGTCTGACAATAGAGCTGTAAGTTTTCGTTACCATTATTTGCATTGAATGATTTTGGAGGAAGAATGAAATGGAGAGACTATACAATTTTCATGTGTTTCTTTGAAGTAAAATAAGATGGAGAAAATGTAAAAATTTAAGGATCCCACGATAAAATAAAATTTCTCTTCAAATGTTATAAGGTAAGAAGATTTGTGTTTTTTTTATTTTATTTCTTAAAATATTAAATATTTTTTATAACAAAAAGTCAAAATGGATAAATAAATTCATGATAAGATGTTGAGTAAAACATCAAATTTTTTAATGTATAAATATTTTTATATTATTAATAATTTTTAATCATTTGTATTATTCAAATAAACAAAATTAAAAATTTTATTTCTTTTTTCTTATTTTTATTTATCCAAACAAACAATACACAATTTTCTCTTTCTCTTCTATTTCTATCTTTTATATTTCTCTTCTATTCATTTTTCACTCTTAATCCAATCAAAATTTCAAGCTTTAATCGGGGTAAATTAATACCAATTTTTTTTATCTATAAAAATCAAAATAGTATAATCACTCTTACACTAAGCAACTGAACTAAATCCTTGACCATTAACAACAAATTTTAATTTAAATCTCAATGTTAATTCTAATAATAATATACAGAATTACGGACTCCCCAACGATTCCGAAGAAGAAGAAAAATACAATGGCATTATCAACAGGCAACTTTTACTTTCAAACTTCAAACAAATCTTCCCACTTGGAAATGTTACCGTTACACACACAAAACCCCCCAACGTCTCTTTCCATTTTTAAACCTGAAAGCAAAAAAGTTACGATTTTTATACCAGCAATCAAACAAATTTTGTACCCATCAAATCTCTAACTAAGTCTCATTTCTCGATTCATCTCTCTCATTGAGCTGCATTGCAACACTCACTCACCAATGGCACTCAGACCCATCGACAACGCTCTTCCAACAACCCCAGAGAGACCTAAAAAACAACCCAAAGTCGCTCTTGCAACCCAAAAGCAACAAGACCGTGCTGGCGTCAATGGCGAAAACATAGTTCCATTGCCCTCATCTGGGGATGCCACTGTTGACTATGTCTCCTCCGACAACCTTAAGCCCTTGTCGGACCCTGAAGTTAAGATTCAGGTATGTGTATGTTCTTGTTTTTGCTCATTTGTGCCGTTAAAAAACTCAAATTCACTTTTCTTCGGAGCATTAAATTTGAAAGCAAAACATCTTTGGAAATGCAGAGCTTGGTTGAAGATTTGGATTCGAAAAATTGGACGAAGGTTTGTGAGTCGCTGAATGATGTTAGACGCTTCGCGATGTACCACTCCTCTCTTCTGTTCCCCATTTTGTAAGGGTTATTTTCTATTGTCTCTCTTTATTAAATGTCTGTGTTTTTGTAAAGTTTTGAACTTTGGTTGTGGGAGCAATTGGGTTTTGAGGATTTTATGACATGGTTTTGTGGGCAGGGGAAAAATTGTGTTGGTGGTGGCGAAGACAATGAGGAACCCTCGTAGTGCTCTCTGCAAAACTGCTATTATGGCTGCTGCTGATATTTTCAACGCCTTTGGTGACAAGTTGCATGACCCAGAAATCTCCGATGCATTTGATGGCTTGGTACTTGGACTCAATTTCCTCTTGGGTGATCTGTTTTTTTATTTTTATTTTTTAAGGGTAAAATAAACATGTGTTTTTGGTTAAAATTGGATTAAAAAAATCCATCAAATTGTCTATTTCTGATTGACAAGGGACTAAGTGCATGTTTGGAAATCAAGTAGAAAAGTATATTGAGGCAAAAGTATTTTTCCAAAAGGATCAGGACCCTTGTTTTTGCTTTCATTTTGCTGTTATCCGTTAGATTATATTGAAATATGCATCACAATAAGCAAACCCAACATGCACTTAATCCACCATATTTCAGAAGATACAAAGACCAAAATCACTATTTTTAAAATGTAGGAAAACTAAAATCAATTTTGACCCACTTGAGGTTGAGGAACCTAAAACATATTTTGAACCTTTTTAATATGATATATTGTTGACCAATGGGTTGGAATGTGTTGTTTGGTTGAATTTCAACAGCTGCTACAGCTGCTGCTGAAGGCATCCCAAGACAAAAGGTTTGTGTGTGAAGAAGCTGACAGGGCACTTGGCTTAATGGTTGGTTCCATGGCCCCTCTTCCACTGCTTCAGAAAATGAGGGTATATGGGAGTCACAAAAACCTTAGGGTCAGGGCTAAGGCTGCTGTTTCTCTCTCCAGATGTGTCTCCAAGATGGTGAGTTAACATTGCAAACACCCACCAATTAACTATGATGTCTTTCTTTTGCATTGTTGGTGTTTGTGTCCATGCACTGTTCTAAGGTCGAGTCATTCATTCATGTGAATGTTTGCAGGGGCTTCAAGAAATGGAGCAGTTTGGGTTGGTTGAACTGATTGAAGTGGCAGCTGATTTACTGAATGATAGACTTCCAGAGGCAAGAGATGCAGCGCGAAGTGTTGCAACTTCAATGTATGAAGCACTGACAAAGGACTCGGAAGAGAAGATGGAGCTGTGGCAGAGCTTCTGCCAATCCAAGTTGCCACCAATTCATGCTCTTTCAATTTTGAAAATAGTTAAGCCCTAAAAGGGAGGGGTGTTTCTGTTGCGTGTAGTCCCTAGTCATATATTCCTGAAGGCAGAGAGTTTACAAAATTTAGCTATATTGAAGTAGTAGAGCTCATGTTTCTTCATGAGCAAGCAATATGAAATAACATTTCATGTGTTCAGAGTTTGCTCTAGTACTGCATAATCTCTTTTTAATAACAGTGGCTTCCACAATTTTTGCTGTGTTATTTATCATTCAGCTTCCCATTCACAAAGCAAACTACTCTAACTAACCAACTAAATAACCCTTGCAATGCTCAACAAAACTTGGCGTATGTTCTCCCCCCTTACCAGTTTTAGCTTTTGCAATCAATGATCGACAATGATGAGCCACTGTGTCTTTTGCAATATGATTGACAATGTTGAGTTGTGTAATGTGCGGAGCGTGATCTATTCAATAATAAATAGACACTATTCAACATGGTTTTCTTTATTATTTTGGTCCTCTGATTAATAAAAATTGCTCAGTTAGATCGTTTTATTTAATAAGTTTCAATTAGGACTTTTTGAAAAAAAAAATAGGTTTAATTTTGATCCTATTTAAAATCATGTTAGGTCCCATTTTAAAAAATGAGACCAAATTAAATCAATTTTAAAAAATAAAAAATTTAATTAAACCTTTTAAAAACAAAATGATCAAATTATATTATTTTTGAAGAATTACATAACTTAAATTTAGCCTTTTAATAATAATATAACTAAATTAAACCTATAAATAATAATTATTTAAGTAACTAAAAGATAAATTGAACCTTTTACTATCTCTAATACAGCTTATTACTTAATTTCAACGCCTCCCATCTGAAATATTTAAAATTCTTGTACAATTATTTTAGGTAAAAATATGTTTTAATTTAAATAAATGAGTTAACGTGGTTTTAGTTCTCTAAATATTTCTTTGTTGGTTTTGATTATCATAAATTTTAACATTTTAAAAAAAATAAGTTTTATACTCTTAATGATGACATGACACTCATCTAATTATGTCATGTAATGTTACCTTAAAATAATCATTCATGCATTTTGCATGTCCTGTTATGGAAGTCATGTTCATATAGTCTAGTTTCAAATTGAGTAATCCAGAACACAGGATGCATTTCAAATTACTCAATCTGAAATTATACTCCATGACTTATAGATCATCTATTCAGAAAGTCGTGTGATATAATTTCGGATTGAATAATTCAAAATATATCATGTTTCGGATTACTCTACTAAGGAAGTAATGTAATATAGTTTCGGATTGAATAATCCAAAATGCATCGTGTTCCGTATTACTCAAACTGAAATATTTATCCAGTTCATGACCCTAACAAAGACTCTCCAAGTTGGACAAGCTCCTGGACCTTGAGACGCTATTTTGACAATGAACATAAAATCTAAAATTTTCAAATAGAACTTTCTCTTACATGAATTTTCATTTGAAAACCAAATCCATTTAACACAAAGCAACTCGGCTTCAACTTCAATAATTAGCAAAAGCAATATTTTCACCTGCTCATAAAACCAATAAGGCGTTTTCCCCTTCATGTGAGCCTGATAGTCCTTACAAAGGCAAATTCAATACCTAAAAAATAATTTTACAGAGGCTCTCAATTTTACCAGGCTTGAGGATTCAATGTATTGCTGGATAAATTAAGAATTCAATACAGGATTGATTTACAGGCAAGGGGCATGTCCAAATAAAGACGGACACATTCCCCCAACTGGATGATTCATGTTACAAACAGAAAGTTCACGTTAGTATTCATCAACTTATGATGCATTCTGCATGAGGGAGTCAATCTGAGCACACGACTTAGGCGAAGGCTGTTGCATTATCTCCACTTCATCCAAATCTTGAGATTGGATGTCTATATCCTGTCAAAGAAACTGACTGTCACAGAAAACACTAATGCAGTAAACAGGAAAAAAAATGGATTGCATTATTGCTCTGAAATCTTTATGTAATTTATCCAACAGACCTGCTGTCTTAATGTGTCCTAGAGGGCTCACCTTGGGAGAAGTAAGATCAAGGGTTTTGTCAATGATCAATTTCAATTTAGGAATTTCTCCCAAAAAAAATTCCAATCAAGGAAAAATTGAAAATCATGATTTAAGAATAATACAGTTAGTGTTTTCTCAAAAATGAAACCTTTTTAGAACATGGAATAACAATAATTTCCCAGTTTTTTTAATTCTTCCAAATTGAAATATACTCATCAGGATTTCCTATAATTACCGACACCCCAAACACTTCATCAGAAAGTGTGAAAAAAACATCTCTTCCATAGAATTTAAACTTACAAAATAAGCATGGAAAGAAATAGATATCTGATTATCAATTCAATACCTGTGTCTGTAAAAACGGTTGAGGTTGCTGATCTTGGGTTAATGGATAAGCTTGTGGTTGAGACATTCTATAGTAAGGTTCTTTCAGATCAAGTTTACAGGATGATGTTTGAAGAATCCCTCCTTGTTCAGCACCAGGACCCCACGTTTTAGCTAAATGAAAATTGAAATCTGTTCATCCACTGCAGGAAGATATAATGTAGTAATAAAATGGAAAAGAAAAAAAGACAATTACCAACCTGACAATGTTAAAAAGATCGTATAACTCTGAGCAGTGTGAGCAATCAAGTGCATCCTGCCAGTAATTTCTTGTCCTGCCATGACATATATTGGCTGCGAGAGAACACAGCGTAACTGATACCAGTGGGTTGTAGGTGAACCAGGGGCAGTGGTAAGCCACCTTCGTGCAGTACTGTGGATTTGGAATAAATTGAGTGACAAATTAACTGATAAATTAACTGATGCAAACAATCACAAAGCATTGACGAATAGAAAGACAAGACAATATTGAACTAATAGAAGAGGAATGGTTACCTTCCATTGAACAGTACATCAAACCAACATGCCAACCCATGTAGCCTGGCACCCACAGTGGCTGTGAATCTGAGAGGAATGTCAATTTCATACAGCTCTTCTTCCTACAGAATGAAAAATGATTTTGATCACAAATTCCTTGGAAATTTTATTCTAAACATTGAAACAATATAACCTCAGCATGAATACAACCAAGATGCTGACCAGCAATAGACCCATTGCCAAACACAATGATACATAACCCCAAAATATACATGGCTTTGGAAATAAAAGTTTCAAAGAATTCTTAATCCAAAGGAAAACTGAAGGATGCAAACTACCAAATGGAGGTGATATCAAAATAGATCAGCTTGTTTCATGAAAAAGTGGAATTTATCAGCCAATAGGACTTCCGGAAAATAAACCATCTCACCAAATAAAATTGATTAAATGTTTACCTTTATTTTGGTAAAGTCTAACACATGGAACATAGGAGCAGCTATTAACAACCTTGGATCAAAAGCATCCACCACAGGCTGCATGGATAAGAGAAAAAAGTGAAGTGGGAGAATATATCATAAATTTATCCACAACATAAATTTCAGTAACCATAACAGTCCAATTTTACTCCTTTGACAAAAGACTATATCAAAATGATACACTCAAGAAATCCCTAGAGGCAAAAACTAATAGTAAAGGTTAAGAAACATTTTAATTCCATCCATTTCTGTTTTGCTCAAGGGATTGAGAGGATTCAAAAAGAACAAAACAGATCATATCAAACCAGAAAGCAATTAGTAAAGGTTAGAAACATTTTAATTCTACCCATTTCTGTTTCGCCCACAAGATTTTGAAAGGATTCCTAAAACTAAAGTACTAAACAAATCATATAAAATAATTCATGGTGATAAGGCATCATCAACAACAACCAAGCATTTCCCCAACAGGTAAGGTTAATCCTTCTTAATGATATCAACTATAAATTTTACTCTACCTCTAACGATAGAGGCAATCCATTTAATTTTTTCTCCTAAATCAGGCTTCTACCAGACTTCACCTAAGGCAAGATTCTACAATTTTTTCTATTATAGGCACCATCAATTGTCATAAATTAATTTGTATCTTCCACAAGCCAATTTTCCTATCATCTTTACTAAGACCAACACAGCACCTACAGTATACAGTGATAGACAACAACACCCTATTAGTAGGGTGTATGTTAGAAGGAATACGCAAGGAGCAGAGGATTAGACCTCTGAGATAGTTGAGAGGCAGAAACAGTAGTAACTAACTCCAGTTACTGGGTTGGGAGATTGGGGAGTGTATAAAAGGGGGGGAAAGAGAGATTGGAAGTGGAGAATTCAGGTCCCTTGAATGACTGACTTTTGTTCTTTCACTCATTCATTCAATCAATCAATAAATAATTCCTTTTTGTTTCTTCTTTCTGAATTATAAATACAATTCCAACTTCTTTGACAGACAGACTCCAATTATGTTACAACAAATGCAGATGCTGATTAAACCCATACATTTAAACCATTATCAGTATCACTTAACACTAACCGTCCAGAAGCATGTAAGTATTTAAAAAAGAAATAGAAATAGGCACCAATTTTACTCGGGTACAAAAACAAAATGGAACACATGCATCGGGTTTGCAAAAGGCAGAAAGGGAAGAAAATGAGAGAGGAATATGTCATAACTATAGGTGACAAGGGCAAATATAAACAGAAGCCCAGCATCAAATGTAAAGCTGCATATGAACCAATTGAAAAACATAAAATAATCATCTTCAGCTTGCTATGTAAATGCAAAATCCTATGTTTGACAAAGACTGGTATGAAAAACAGGCAAAGTTGCAATTCAAACATGAACAAAGCATTTCTATGTCTACACTAATGTCATCTCTAAGTAAATTATTAGTCTTGTATCTATATCTCCAGAAGTTATTAGTCTTATACTATCAAAAACAGGTTAAGTTGCAATTCAAACATGAACAAAGCATTTATATTTCTATATCTCCAGAAACATGTAAGCATTAATAAAAGAAAAAAAAAACGTCAGTTTTAATTTGGAAAAACAGATATCACATATAATCTGTTAGTGGGGATCCCAAACAAACATTTTACACTACATGTTCCAAATACATCCTACTCTTATCAGAATGGATCAGTTAGAAATCTTCAGTTCATTTTATGAAACCAAGCTAGAAAGATACCTGAGAAAAGTATCCTTGAAAGGCAGTCCCATGTAAGGGCGTCAAATCAACACCATAATAGTTTTGCTGCTGCCAAAACAGGGCCTGAACAGAGAATAGAAACAATACTGATCAAAGAATTTAAGAAAAATAGAAAAAAGAATATTATCTCAAGAATGGAGACTAAACAATAGTCAAAAAACAAGGATAATTTTACCTTATTAGCAATTTCAACAAACAAATATTCATCACTGAAAGGAGCCATGTGAATCCTACAGCAGTAATAAATTCAAGGTTAGGAGTAGACAAATAATTCTTAGATAATTATTATAAGCAGTTTTGGGAGGGGGGAAGATGCAAATAAAAAATGTAGTATTTTTAACACGAAAAGGCACAAAAATGTTGCATAAGAACAAGAATCTGCATCTTGAAAAATATATTGGGCTAAGAATAACTGTTTTAAATGGAAGATAATTATCCCAGTAACTTGCCTATATAGAATCATATAGTCATAACTACGCTTAATAGTATCACACAAAAAAAGAAAAAGGGGGAAAAGTAGAGAAAGTGTTCAATGTACCTTCCCACTGTAGGAAACATTTTCCCATTAGGGATGAGAAACCTATCTCTGGCAATGACATAAGACTCCAGCATTCTTTCGTTAACTAACAAGGTGCCTGCACAACAACAGAGAAATGTCACTGAATTATAAATTGCCAACAAAATCGCTAAAAAACTGCTAATTCCCATAAAACACTTGCATTCCCATTTTTTTTTTACACAACTTATCTCAACACCACAAAGAAGCAGCAGAAAAATCCATTGACAAAAATATAACTTATCTGTGGACTATCAACATCATTCTCTAATCTCTAGATTGACTGAAGCAAGTACAACAGAAGCTTACCCATGGGCTCAGAGATTAGAATATCAGCTTTCTCTGGCAATTCAACATCCTCAACTTTGCCTTTAATAACCTATATATATATAAATATTACATGGCATGGTCACCTGAAAGATCAGATAATGAACAATGACCACTGAAGAAAACTAAGAAAAAATTCTTACTGTAATTCGTTGACCCAGTATTGGGTTCCCAGCTACAAGTTTTCGTGCATATTCTGCCATTTCAGATGCTTCCACGGCATAAACATGTTTTGCACCAGCCTGGAAAACGAATGACAGAATGATAATGAAACAAACGCTTCTTACCAAAAAGAAAAGAAAAAAAAAAGAGACCAAGCAAAGATCCCGAGTCACCCCCTCGCAGATCATCAGTAAACTGAATTTCAGGCTACTGAGTTGCTGTCCTTCGCAGTAAATTATCCCTACCAAGACCTCCATTGTTTTTCAGCAGCCCTTTTGCTTTATAGTGTATTTTGGACATTTTGCAGCTTTTGAAGGTTACTATAGTTATTTTTAGGTCATTAAATATCTTAATATCAAGATCTCAATTTCTATGCATTGTCACTGTAAAACAAAATACATTGCCAAATAATAAAAAATTATCATTAGCATGATTTTTAAGATAATTATGGTAAAAATTAAAAGTCAACAAACTTATCATACATTGTACATTGTGATTGGATGATAATGTAAAAACCCTTTACATTCTCAATACATAGACTACTTACTCTAATATTAAAATGGTGTGTCTATTGTGGATAGAATTTGACAGGTGATTGTTATTTCAGGATGTTGAAATTACAGGGGATACCCTGCCAAAGTTCCAGTAAATTTGAAGTATAACTTGTTTGAGAAATTTTATTTCTTTTGAAAATGTTTCTGTATTGGTTAGGCTTGTCTATGTGATATTTTATTCTTCTGCTCCAGTCATGGGTCCAGTTTTGGGTCTGAGGAAGATTTCATACTAAGTTTTGGAAGTAAAGGGCAGGGGAAACACCCAGAATTTTCATTTAACTAGAATTTAGAAGCAAATACACTATTAGCATGTGCAACAATAAGACTTGGCAGATTAAAGTGTTAAGATACCTGGGCAGCAAATAGTGACAAAATGCCGCTACCAGCACCAACATCAACTACTACACGACCTACGAAATCTGCACGATTCTCAAGAACTGCAGCATAATAGGTTCCTAAAACAAAAACATCAGGAATTCCTCAGTAAATATATTGGTAGAAGTAAAAAAATAAAATAACTATATAAAAGGCCACTAGAATACAATCAGGTGTAACCTGTCCTCACATAGTCCTGCAACATATTTTGCTGATGCAGAAGTTGTCCGTAATAATGAAAATACATTTTTGCAGAAGATGGCTCTATCTTTTCATCAAATTTGCTTTTAGAAGTTATTACATCAGTTCCATTAGGTAAGTTTCCTCCTGGGTTAAAACAATCAAATATTTAATTAAACAAATATTCTATATTATCAATAAATAACCAATGTAATCATGCCTTCAGTGAAAAGAAACTTGTAGAGTTGTAGGAGCAAGCAAAATAAACACTCAAAAGTACAATTAACACAACTGTAGACAGGATCATGAACCTAGTTGAAAATGGAAAGCATTTAACCAATAGATATTAATTAATGTTATGTCTCCAAACACTAAATTAGGTGCTAGCTGTAAAATGAAAAACAGAAAAGAAGGTCACATGGCACAAACAATCCTGCCCAGTTACAGTGAGATTCAATGCAACATCAGAAGTACTATAATAAAACTACCTCTTTCATCAGTTATACAATATCCTAAGTTCCTCTATTACACGTTACCTGCCAAGCAACATTTCAGCAGTACCAACTAGCATCACAAGTTCTTACTATCCATTTAACCATCCACAAATCGAAAAATACATTGAAAGATGTAAAAAATTTATATAATAATGTCAAAGAAAAATTGCTAAACTCATACACCCTAAGTTTCATGTATCTAACATTAACACATTTGGTTTATAAATGTCATTCAGCAAACAAAAGATGACCCGAAGTTATAAAAATCAACAGAGTTTGCCAAATGCCATTCTACAACAAGGTTTACACAAATTTCCAAAGCAGCACCTTGAACATCGAATCCCTTCTTCCATTGTTGGAATACACAATGGAAGGCCTCACTCTCTTCCTCATTTCTAAACTGTATAGCGACTCCACTGGAATACGATGTCTGGTTCAAAAATAGCACAGTTAAAAGGTATAACTATATAGCAGTACATCATTGAATTAAGCAAGAAAACAATGCACCGTGCAGCGTGCACACCTCACATGAACATAAACATCATTATTCGGGGCAAAGTAACATAAAAAAAGAAAAAAAAAAACACAGAATGCAGCAGGACCATAATACCAATTCTTTGAAGCTCAAATCCTCTAAACACCGAAAAAAATCAATAGAGTTTTAATGTGAATGCCAATGAAACAACACCAGCTGAGATAATAGATGATTACTCATTACAAATTTGTACCTGTTTGTCAGCCTCAGACCCTTCCACCATGCAAACCGATTCAATAGGACCTAATCTGAATAGCTGTAAACCATAAATGCACAACAATGTTACAATACACCGCAATCAAAACAGAGATATCAATACACCATTCACTGCATACTTATCACTAAGTGAACACACGAAAAAATCAAAGCGAGATTCAAAAAAAGAAGAAAAAAGAAAAAAAAAACGAACCTGAATATCTGAAAGGTGTGCATTGAGAGCAACACGGTGAGATTCGTTCCTAATTTGAAGACGGTCACCAGCAAAGAGAGCAACCCCCGGCGAAGCAGAAGAAGGAGCCGAAGACACCTCGGAAACCGACGCTAGAGCAAACTCTTGCTGCTTCCTCTTCTGCGCCGCCGAATCCTCCATTATCGCTCCTCCCTCCAACATCAACCTCAACCTCAACAACACAACACTTGTCTGGCTCTATTGATTTGATTTTTTTCCCATATAAATAAATAAGGTGTGCGTGTAATGATGAAATGAAACTAGGTGTCTGGAGTATGCATGATTTAGGATTAAAAAAAAATGGAACTAGGGTTGGGGGTTGGAGAATTGAGAGCCGCCAAAGAGAGAGAGAGAGAAGTTAGTTGAAAGAAAGAGGAGGTTTCACTCTCGGGTTTGGGATTTATAGTGCTAGTGAGTGGTGGTGTCATGTTTGTGTTGGGTTAGAGAGGGTGTAGTTAGTGTGTGTCTTACTCGAATGAACGTAGTCAAATGAATTTAATGGTGCTGCTGCTGCTGCTATCTCATGTTTCGCGACGCAAGCTAGATTTGCATCATAGAGGACGCATGCTCCTTTTCCACTATCGTGGGCCCCATGCCCCATTCATCCACAATGTCTTTCTGCTTTCGACTCCTCACTAGATTTTTTCTTCCAACACTTTCCATTAATTTTTACTTTAATGCAACTGTTTAAAGTTTACACTATGTCTTCTTTTTTTTTTTTTTCTGGACCAAAGACTTTACGGGTAAAAACTAATTTCGTCTGTCGGACATGACTATGATTATGCGACTATCATTGTCAATATTTTTTAAAAAAAAATTTACTGTACATTTTAGTTCTTATTTCATACTATTGAATTTATTATGTTAGTCATTCATATTTTGCTCATAAAATATATTTTTTTATAGTGGTAACATTGTGGAATAAGTTGAATTGTTAGTTGTAGAACTAACATTTGCTTTGAACTTCATTGTTAGACGTAGATGCAATGTATTGCATTTGAGTAATGTCGCTTAAAAATTTAAAGACATTTCGGTTAGTTTTATGTTAGAGATTTCAAATTAATATGGTGTCAATAATGAAAATCTATTTATTGATTATGTGTTCTCGAGTTATCTAGGGAAGTATTTAGTGTTAGAAAATAAAACAAAAATGAAGGAAAATAATATACGAAAAAGATGCACAATCTTGAATTAAATAACAAAATAATAATAGCAAAATAAATTTAATTGACAACACATAAATAATGTGTTATATCATACAATGAGCACAAGAAAAAATTAAATCAAGGAAAAGAATTAAATAGTTTGGGTTGAAGCGCGTAAACGCTATCTTAGAGAAAAAACGTCCCACTGCACGGGTAAGAAATTTTGATTGCGCTCCTCTCCCAAGATACGACAACCCGTTGGTTCCGATCGTGTGCAGCGAAAGGATCCTCAAACCTTATGAACACCAATACTCTTGCTCTCATAAAAATAAGTTTTATAGGAAAAGAAAGAGACAATTTTTGTTGGGAGAAAGATACGAGACGTCTCTGTATTCTTTTTAGAAAAGAGGAAAAAGATATATATAGGCATTTTGCAACAACAAAATATGACTATTGGAAATATGCCCGTTGGAAAACCAACCTATAGTTATCACAACAAACATAACAAACTAGTTGACTCGTTAAAACAAAATCTTAAGAAAATTTAAAATAAATATTTTATTTTATAAAATAGAATTAATATATATTTATAAATTTTAAATTAAAACACAAATATTTACCAACATTCCCCCACATAATTTAAAATTTTAAAATATATTTTCTAAAAGATATTTTGTATAAAAACATAAAAGAAAGAGCATGTGATATTGAATTTCGGTATAAGGAACCTTCCGGGTTTGAGCCTTATACCTAGTGTTTATGAACTTCCATCCGAGAAAAATGTAGTGACTTGATTGTCTTGAACTACATATTCTTTAACCAGACTTTAGTACACAACCCCTACAATATTGGTGTTCAATTAGGTTCTAATCAGTGGTAGCGTGTTACACGGCCTTGCGCTTGTATCTTGTTTCGTGAGTGTCACTTAGAGATTAGCCCATATCTCACTGTGGCGGCCCCACCACCACAATCACTAGGTGAATCCTCAAAGAGTGGATTGTGACCCCCATCCCTACAATAATTTTCATCAGATTCATTAAGAGGTATTTTTTTTTACCAAAAATACACATATATAAATACCTCAACCTTAATATTGCCACAATTTATAATACACCTCGTCATAGGAATAAGAAATGGAACAACTCCGCCAAATTTTATTTTGGTGTACTTTAGTCAACAAACAATTTTGTTGTTACCCGTTGAACTTCATTCATGGGATCACTAATCACACGGAGACGGGTGTCCATTGTTGTAACTAAATAATGGGTTTTAATCTCATTCCCCTCGACGACTCAAATACTTGTTGACATGTCAACCTTTTTGTAAGCGGATCCGCAATATTATTTTTTGACCTGACAAAGTCAAGAGAAATGACACCATGAGAAATCAAATTTCTAATAGACTTATGTCTCACTCTTAAGTGTCTTCTTTTTTCATTAAAATTTTTGCTAGTAACTTTAGATATAGCAACTTGACTATCACAATGCATTGGAATTGGAGGTATAGGCTTATTCAACAATGGTAGATCACATAACAAATTTTTAAGAAACTCAGCCTCACTAGTAGCAGTATCTAAAGCAATAATTTCTGCTTCCATAGTAGAACATGAAATAATAGTTTGTTTAGCAGATTTTCATGATGCTGCACCACCAGCTAAAGTAAAAACATAACCACTTGTTGATTTTGTTTCATCAGAATCAGAAATCCAATTTGCATCACTAAACCCCTCAATTACTGCAGGAAAACATGTATAATGAATGCCATAATTGATGGTTCCTTTTAAGTATCTAAAAACTCTTTCTAATGCAATCCAATGAGAATGATCAGGATTATTAGTATACCTTCCTAATCTACCAACTGCATATGCAATGTCAGGCCTAAAGAAGTTTGTCAAATGCAACAAAGAACCGATAATTTGAGAATATTTATGTGAAGAAATTCCTTTACCCAAATTTTTCTTTAGCTTGATGGATGAGTCATAAGGAGTAGAAACAGGTTTCACATCAAAATAATTAAACTTCTTCAACAGCTTTTCAACATAGTGTGATTGGGTTAAAATCATGCCATCATTTTTCTTTATAAGCTTAATACCCAAAATCACATCTAGAGGACCAAGGTCCTTCATATCAAAATTTCTAGACAAGAAAGACTTCACATCATTTATGAATTACATATTACTATCAAATATCAATATGTGATCCACATACAAACATAAAATGGCACATCCATTATCATCAAATTGTTTCACATACACACATTTATCAGTATTATTGATTTGAAAACCATATGAAAGAACAACTTGATCAAATTTTTCGTGTCATTGCTTTGGAGCTTGTTTCAAACCATATAAAGATTTAACAAGTTTGCAAACTTTCTTTTCCTTCCCCTGTTCTTCAAAGCCTTCAGGTTGGCTCATATAAATTTCTTCTTCTAATTCACCATTTAAAAAGGCAGTTTTTACATCCATTTGATGAATTTCTAAATTAAAAACACAAGCAAATGCAATTAAGACCTTAATGGTAGTAACTTTAGAAACAGGAGAATATGTATCAAAGAAATCTACACCTTCTATTTGTTTACACCCAATCACAACAAGTCTTGCCTTAAATTTTTATATAGATCAATTAGTTCTTAATTTCTTTTGAAAAACCCACTTACAACCTATACTTTTACAACCAGGGGGAAGATCAATAAGAAACCAAGTTTTATTATTTTTAAGAGAACTCATTTCATCATTAATAGCTTCTTTCCAAAAAGGTGCATCAATAGACCTCATGGCCTCACCATAAGTTTTAGGATCATCTTTAAGCAAAAAAGAGCAAAATTCAGAACCAAAATCCTTAACTTTTTTAGATCTTTTACTCCTCCTAGGTTCAAACACAATGTCCTTATTAGTATTACTACAAGTAGACAAATTAGAACAAGAAGTATCACAAACAGATTTAGATAATTTATTTTTCAAAGGAAAAATATTTTCAAAGAAAGTCACATCTCTAGACTCCATAATAGTACCATTAGAAATTTCAGATACTTCTAAATTAATAACTAAGAATCTATAAGTAGTATTATGTAAAAAATATCCAACAAAATATAATTAATATTTTTTTTCAATTTTCCTTTTCTTATTAATAGGGATATTAACCTTTACTAGACACCCCCACACTTTAAGATATTTTAGATTTGCTTCTCTTCTTCTCCATAGCTCATAAAGATTTTTTTTTTGTTTATAAGGTACTATTTTAAGAATACGACATGCAAAATATAAAGTTTCACCAAAGTGTTTATTTTATTATTTTTGTGTGTTATATTTTCACATGCTTATCTTTTATCAATGAGTTATAAATAAAGAGACAATCAGTCAATATGTAACAGCAAAATACTTGCAGTAGTAATAATAACGCTAAACAATAAAAATTAAAAATCAAACAACAAATGTCCTGATTTTAAAGACTTGTGTTCACAGGATCATTTGACCAAGTAAAAGATAGTTTTCTAATCATATAGGAATGAAATTAGAAGTATGCTTTTAGTTTTTCACATAAACTAATTCTAAAAGCATTTTATCTTCAAAACCATCACTAATAAAGAAAATATATTTTAAATTTCAAATTATAAGAAAATATTTTTCAACAATCTCTCACTAATGTAAAATTTAAGGAAATGAAATAATATAATAAAACATTTTTAATAAAGCATAATACATTGTGTCTTCATCCATTAATTTTCCAGACTTACTAAAAGGGGAGTCAATCATATTCATGACAGATATTTTAGTAAAATAAAATGCTACTGCAGAAAAGACTATGCAAGAAGAAAGTGATAACTAATTTTTCTCTCTAAGACTGTTAGAAAATAAAACAAAAATGAAGGAAAATAATATACGAAGAAGATGCACAGTCTTGAATTAAATAACAAAATAATAGTAGCAAAATAAATTTAATTGACAACGCATAAATAATGCATTATATCATACAATGAGCACAAGGAAAAATTAAATCAAGGGAAAGAATTAAATAGCCTAGATTGAAGCGCGTAAACGCTATCCTTAGAGAGAAAATGCCCCCACTGCACGGGTAAGAAATTCTGATTGCGCTCCTCTCCCAAGATACGACAACCCGTTGGTTCCGATCGTGTGCAGCAAAAGGATCCCCAAACCTTATGAACACCAATGCTCTTGCTCTCATAAAAATAAGTTTTATAGGAAAAGAAAGAGACAATTTTTGTTGGGAGAAAGATACGAGACGTTCTCTGTATTCTTTTTAGAAAAGAGGAAAGAGATATATATAGGCATTTTGCAACAACAAAATATGACTGTTGGAAATATGACCGTTGGAAAATCAACATACAGTTGTCACAACAAACATAACAAACTAGTTGACTCGTTAAAACAAAATCTTAAGAAAATCTAAAATAAATATTTTATTTTATAAAATAGAATTAATATATATTTATAAATTTTAAATTAAAACACAAATATTTACCAACATTTAGTGTAGGCGAATGAATAAGAAAAAATATAGGATGTTGCGCCAAAGGTAAAAGTTCAAAGCTGTAAAATAAAGGATTATAAACGAAAGCCATAAATCAAGATGGTAAAGAAAAGAATACAAAAGAAAGCAATAAAGGCTAAAAAGGTTAAAGGTAAACTGCATGATAAAATAGGCTTTTATTAGACTCATTGTGTTCTTAAAATTTGAAATACAAGATCGATTTATAGACTAAAAAATCAAATACATCTTAAAATTAATCGACGGTTTATAAAGTTGTGGTGAGTCCTCCTATCAGATCATGTCTTACAATTATTATTGATGATCTATAACCTCAAAAAACTCCTCACTAATCATTTTGAATTTCAAACTATTGCAAGAGGTGTTTCTTATTTTTAAGGAACCATGATCTTTTTCTTTTAAAGATTATGATGCACTACCCGTTGACATGTTCTCATGTCATAATCTTAACCAACTTATCCACATTTTCTCCATCAAAATATCTCCTTTTATTTTCATTACTAGTGTTAGACCCTAATTTTGTCTGGGGACTATCATTACTGATGTTTTGATTCTCGCTAGCCGAATTGCATTGTTCGACACCAGTTAACGCACAAGACGAAAGATCGTTCAATGTTTTGATCAAAAATGCAAAAATACCAAAAAAGAGGACCAAAAGGATCTTTTCATTGAGTTTCCTGGACCCTAGCTCGCCCAGGCTAGCCTCTGGCTCGCCTGGGCCCCCAAACTACTTCAGCCTAAAGGAACTAGCTCGCCTGGGCGAGCCAGTTACTTAAGGAGTAAGCCTTAGCTCGCCTGGGCGAGCTGCCATTGTCCCAAATACCTTTTTTTCCCTATAAATAGGCGTGAATGAGAGCTGAGGAAGGGGTTCCAGCATTGAGGAGTGAAGGAAATTTAGAGAAATAAGAGAGAAGAAGAAGAAAGAAGAGGAAACGAAGCTGAGGCGCTGCCAAATCGCGACTGTGATCAATCTCTACATCGTTCTTTGTTTGGTGTTCTTCGTGCTGCCATCGATTAGTTTTGTTTTTAAGATTTGAATGTGATCTGTGCACCCTTAGGGGTCCCCTTTGTTGTTTTGTGCATATTCATTTTCTCCTTCTATTATCAGTAATCTCTTTTCTTTTGTAAAGTTTAATCTTAATCAATCATTAGCGTCGTAAAGTTATCTTTTAAAAGGATTGAAAGTTAACAAATAGAATCAAGATAAAATCAACGCATAACTGAATTTCTTCCTGCCAAAGTCACTAGAGGTTGTTTAAGGTCCAACGTCTTAGCGACTCTTTTTTTGTTCTTGTTAATTAAAAAGAATTTTTCAAAAGTATAAAAACAATTTGACACACAAATTTTCTCATTTTAAAGAACTACGTAGGTCTGAATTTCTCATCACACTTGAAGATACGGAGGAGCAAGGGCATCCTCTTATCAACCCCAAAAAAATTAAAATAAAAAATATAAAAAGGGAAAAATAAATAACTTTTGAAGTCACGTTGCACACTTGATTTAAGGTTACCGTCTCTTATGACGAGCGCGTGAAATTATAATACATTCCCTACGCGCAAACAACTTCTGAACCTTATTTTCAAAATTCGCAAACACCTTTTTCTTTTTGTTTTTTCTAACGTTTTTTTCGAATAAATGTTGATGACGACTTCCGCACGTTATGCTTTTGAGAAGACGTGCCCTTTTCTTTTTGCCTTACCCTCCCGCAGAAGGATAAGTTGTGACAACCAGCAAGTAATTTATTTTATTATTAGGATTCATTAATTTAGTTTTATTATGATTGCTTGCTCGACTACTCTGAATTGAATGTTATTTTTGTTAATGTTATGCTTCTATTTTTAAATAGCATGTAATTTAATACTAGTTGTATGAAAAATTATTTTTCTTTATTTGATGCGCAGGAAAAGATACTTTTTGAATTTTATCCTTAAATTTTTCCTTGATTTCACTTATGATCCCTAAACAAAATATTGATTGGTCTTGGTCATCTTTTGCTCTGTTTTCGTTTTTTGGTCCCCGACATTAGTTTGCCCGTAAAGTGATGAGTTGTGGTTACATTTGGCAATTGGGTGTAAGACTCGTGCAAGGTGTGGACACATCAGCGTTGTTGTGTAATTGTATTTTATATTTTTAATTATTTTTGTTGTGTTTATAATTTGAGATTAATAAAAGTTAATTTAAAATTTGAATTTAACGTGGGGTTTAGGAAGGCCAAAACGAGCACCTTTTTGACTAAAGACTGGTGATCTTCGTTAGACCTTGAATTCCCAAAAGAGATAAGCCATTGGGAGTGTGCTATCTTCTCTTTGTCTGTCCGTTGAAACCTTACAAGGTCGTATTAGCAAACCCACAGGCACAAAACATGTCTGCACTTGGTTCCCTTACAGTGGCTTTTGGAGCAAAGATTCCTTAGATTCTTTCGTGTTGTTGAAGATGAATCTTTGAGTGGGTCGAGGTACATTTGTGTGCTTTTTTTGTTTATTCTATTGTATGTTGTCCATTGGTAGTCATCGTGGCATCCTTTATGTGTGGTCCCAATATTTTTATATTGTTGTGTCTGTGTATGCAATGAAGGCATGTGGGATTTGTTTGGTGTATGTATTGATAACATGTGAGGTTGGGTTGGTGTTGGCAGTGAAAGCTTGGGGGGTCAAAGTATTCTTTTAGGTTTAGGGTTTCAAAAAGGGCTTTTGGGTTAGAGGTTATGCTCTGTTGCGGAAATAAGGACACCATATTCGTGGCAATATTCAGTATTTTATTATTATTTTGATTAAAATTAAAACAAATTTTTATTTGGTTATTAATTGAATTCTAATTTAATTTTTTAAAAAATATGTTTAAGGTATCTCTTTCACAATTTCCATACATCATATGGGTTCTTTCAAAACAGAACCCCATGTGCATTACATCAAGGAAGATGAAAATGGTTATCATTATGCAGTAGTGGATGTGGATACTTGGTTATATTTCGAGGCAGTTGGTATGACGAAGGATGATTTAGGGTACAAAAATGGAAATTTCAAATTGTGGTGGAAAGAAAATGGGGTAGATTTTCAGGAAGGCTGGAAAGAGATATACAATGATATGGAGGCTCTGAATTTATCCAATTATGCAGCCAATATTGGGCTTGTGGTGCATATTTATGTCCAACACCTTCCCCCAACTCATGGCGGACAAGATGTTGTGTCAATTGTTGTTAACAGCATTGATGGTTTCATTCGAAGTGAACCTGATTTTGTGGCTAAACCAATTGAGAATGGTGGTTTTAAGGAAATCAAAAGTGGAAAAGGAAAAGAGTTTTATGAATGTTGATGATTTATTTGATGATGGGACCAGTGATGAAGACTTTGTTTCAAATTCAGAACATGCTAGTGAGGAAGAATCACTATGTGCCAGTGATGTAGAAAAGGAGGCTGAAGATAACAACCGTGTGTCATGGAGGATTCCAGTTTAATCAACCAAATGCTGATGACTTAGAAGAGGATTATTTCTCAGAGGAATTACTTGGTGGGACTGATTTAGAGGATGGGGATGGTAATGTTCCTGTGTACGAAAAGTTCAATAGGCCTACTATGAGTAAAGGCTTCAAGTGGAATATTGGGATGGAGTTTAGTTCATTACAATAGTTCAAAGAAGCAGTACCTCAAGTTGAGAGATTATTCTAAAGAGTTGATAAGGGCTTGCAAGAATAATACGTGTGAGATAATGGCAGACATACTAAATCCTACAGTTGAGCCTGGGTTTGGTAGATTTTATGTGTGATATGATGGGTGCAAAAAAGCCTTCCGACAAATTTGTAGACCCTTCATAGGGATTGATGGATGTCATTTGAAGAATCAATTTGGTGGGCAATTGTTAGTTGTTGTTACCAGAGATGCTAATGACCAAAACTTGCCACTCACTTTTGTTGTCGTGGAAAGCGAGACTAAGGACAAATGGACTTGGTTCTTGGCACTACCTTTTTAATGTTCTTGACACATGGATATAGGGGATCCTTCTCAAAATAATTGGGTCTTTTTATCAGATCAACAAAAGTATGTTTTTTCAAATGTTATTTTGATATTTAATGTTGTACAATATTTGATTTGTTTAATGGTATTTAACATCTGTAATTATTTATGTTAGGGGCTGGATTATTGTGTCTTTTGTGACTCAACATGCATTATGAAGTTGGGATTCTCGAGCTTGTATGGTTTTACTACAAATATGAAGGCTGAGCTTTTAGCAATTCATCATAGTCTAAGTTAGCATTAGACAAAGGTTTCAAGAAGATAATATGCTAATCATATTCCTCGTTGAATCTTGATCTCATTAATAGGGATGCCTCGTTATTGCATCCATATAAAGCCACCATCAATAGCATAGGCAGATTCACGTTATCTGTTGTGCCGTAATTTCTCCCACCAGATTTTTTTATTTGTTAATATATACATATAAAATTGCCCCCATAAAAAACTACACATTGCTTTCATTGGATTTTTTTAACCCAAAGTCTAAATAAACATAAGACATTTAATATAAAAATTACATGCTCAAGCTCAATCCATCTAGTTCAATTCTCATTTACGGTAACACACAAAAATACCACACCCTGCATAGAGCACACCATTTTAAGTAAAATCCCAAAAATAATCAAATAATTATTTAAATAAAGATTATCTAAATATATCTTTAAGTAAATGAAAATATAGATTAAATTGTTTTAATATATTAAATTGTTATGTTTTTTGAAAATATATTAGTATAATAATATATTAGATGGGATAAAGATAAGAATAAGAGATAAAAAAAAGATTGGTTAAATAAATCTCAAAAGATATAATTTCAAATTATGTATCATGCTTATATAAGGATAGACAATTCATTTTCTTAAAATCATACAAATAAATAGTTTCTCTTGACATTAGTTAGTTGCTCAAGGATCGAGAAAAATGAGAAAATTCTGTTGAGACAAAGATAATGAAGAATTCAAATTATTTGCTTCAAAAGGTGAGTAAAACATTTATCTTTTCAAAACTCTCATGATATAATTCTTTTAGGAATGTTTATTTTTACTGTGCTCTTGATATAAAACAAATTAGGATTAATTGAGTTTTAGTGATGGTTATTTTAACGAAGAATGTTATATTTCACATATTAAATTAGTATTGACAATAAAAAAATTACAAAATATTTTTAAAGTATGAAAATGCGTAATTGATAATTGTAATTTGTAAAAACTTAAATATTTTAAATTTCTTTTATTGTGATATTATATATATTTTATAATAGCTTGTGATGTTTTTTTACTTTTATAAAAACATTAGAAAATATTTATTGTTCTCACTATTTTTTTTTTTTTCATAATTTCTTAATTCAGCACTGGTAATAGTATAAAGGAGCTCAAAGGGAGACAATGACAATTTACATTTACTCACACTCTCTAAGGGAAGGTAACAAATGTACATATTGATTAGTAAAACAAGATCTTCTTCAGCAAATGCTTGGTAAGATGGGATGCATGTCCAACTCAATTTAGTCTTATAATTTTGGCAGAAGGTCGCTTTCATTAGGCCTTAGTTGGTGTTTTTTGTAGTACTTTATAATTTTTGAATGATATAAAAAAAAAAACATGTTTTGAAAAAGGTAAGGATGATAAATAAGTAAATAACCATGGGCTCCATGAAGAACCAAATCAAGCGAACTTGCAAATTGCAATGCATATGCATGTCCATTCTTAGCTGTCTACCATCAGAAACAGCTTACCACACGGAGGCGCTAGAAATACAATACATGTGACGCGCTAAGGCAACATTTAATGTCAAATTATTTAGCCAGTCGTGTCATCTAAACCTAAATTTTTTTATACAACTATTCTAACACTAATTTGACCTCTTTACAATCCAAGTCACCAAATTTGTATTTGTATTACACAACACTTGTCTTCCACCGACAAGGCCGTTTTTAAAGATATATTTTAGGATCTTAATAATCATTCCCCAAGACCCCAACAGTTACGCGTTTTCCTTCTTCTTCTTCTTCTTCTTCACTCCCTCGCTCGAGTCGGCATCTGAGAAAGAGAAAAAAAACTCGCCAGATTCAACCGTGTCAACTCAGTTAACAACAATGCTGGAGCGGTGCCTGGGACCTCGGCGCGTCCGGCAGATGCAGCGCGGTTGCCGCCACAGCACGGTGACGTTCCTCTGCCTCTTCCTCACGTTGGTCGTCCTCCGCGGCACAATCGGCGCCGGCAAGTTCGGCACGCCGGAGCAGGACTTCAACGAGATCCGCCACCACCTCTCCGCCGCCCGCGCCCGGCGCGTCCTCGAAGAAACCAAACCCGAATCATCCTCCGAGTCCAATTCCAATTCCAACAACTACGCCACCTTCGATCTCTCCAAGATCCTCGTCGACGAGCCCCCCTCCGACGACGAAAAACCTAACCCTAACGCGCCCTACACCCTCGGCCCCAAAATCTCAAATTGGGACGAACAGCGCGCTTCATGGCTATCCAACAACCCGGATTACCCGAACTTCATCGGACCCAACAAACCCCGCGTCCTCCTCGTAACCGGTTCGTCCCCGAAACCGTGCGAAAACCCGGTCGGAGACCACTACCTCGTCAAATCGATCAAGAACAAGATTGACTACTGCAGGGTCCACGGGATTGAGATTTTCTACAACATGGCTCTTCTGGACGCTGAGATGGCAGGGTTTTGGGCCAAGCTTCCGTTGATTCGGAAGCTCTTGCTGTCTCACCCTGAAGTGGAGTTTCTCTGGTGGATGGACAGTGATGCAATGTTCACCGACATGGCCTTTGAGGTTCCCTGGGAGAGGTATAAAGATTCGAACTTTGTGATGCACGGGTGGAATGAGATGGTGTATGATGAGAAGAACTGGATTGGGTTGAACACTGGGAGTTTTCTGTTGAGAAATTGTCAGTGGTCTTTGGATATTCTTGATGCTTGGGCTCCAATGGGGCCTAAGGGGAAGATAAGAGATGAAGCTGGGAAAGTGCTCACTAGGGAGCTTAAGAATAGGCCTGTTTTTGAAGCTGATGATCAATCTGCAATGGTTTATTTGTTGGCAACTGGGAAGGAGAAATGGGGTGACAAGGTTTACCTTGAGAATCACTACTACTTGCATGGTTATTGGGGGATTTTGGTGGATCGTTATGAGGAGATGATTGAGAATTATCACCCGGGGCTTGGGGATCATAGGTGGCCTCTGGTGACCCATTTTGTAGGGTGCAAACCTTGTGGGAAGTTTGGGGATTACCCTGTGGAGAGGTGCTTGAAGCAGATGGATAGGGCCTATAACTTTGGTGATAACCAGATTTTGCAGATGTATGGGTTCACTCATAAGTCCCTTGCTAGCCGCAAGGTGAAGAGGGTGAGGAATGATACTAGCAACCCTCTTGAGGTTAAGGATGAGCTTGGATTGCTTCACCCTGCTTTCAAAGCTATCAAGCTCCCTTCGTCTTGATAAGATCGAGGAGGTTTTAGATTACGGAAAATTACGGACAAATGCGGCTGATGCAGCTGCAACTATGGTGGTGTTGTGGTTGTGGTGACTCCAGAAACCTTGATGTTGCAGCCAAAATTGCGGTCAGCTTCGTTTTTTTAAAACCTTGGTGATGTCGGTGTTGGCTACTTTTCCTAATTCACACTACTACTGCTACTTGATATTCATTCATATGCTGCCACTATTCTACTATCATTGCTTTGCAGTTGCGTAAGACGATGATGATGATAGTGTTAAAAATTGTAATCTTTAATTTATTTTGCTTTTTTAAGTTATAGTGATTTTTTTTAAAAGAACAAATGCTCTTCTTCTCTACTGTGCCTTTTCTAACCCTGGACTCTGTTGGCTCATTTTGTGGATAAATTGATTGATAAGGAATTGTATAAGTTCCTTTCTATATTTTTGGATGAATTTGTTGTCCTTGCTTTATCTTAGTTCGTGTTTGTTAAAGGGTCGAGGAAAGAATCTCTTGTTAGTAACGGTTTCTTCGGCTTCTGAACTATGGAATCTGTTTGATGGTTTGGACCGTCTTGTCAGTGAGATTTTTCCCACAAACTTGGTTAGTTAGAACGACAAGTTAGATAGATAGAGCTTTCAAGTGTTACGGAGATGGAAAAGGTAGTTGTTAAAGACAATCATTTCGATTCACCCTCTAATAGTCTAAAGATTTTGTAGTTCTAACATTACAGATATTGACAGGTTAACTTGCAGAGTTATGTGTGAAAAAGATTTGTTTTGGAGAAAGCTTTCAAAGGAGGCAATGAATCCAATATGTATTTCTCACTTTTTCATCATATCTTAAAAAGCATACACTATTGGCTCTTGTATAACTCTATCAGGTAGTTCTGTTTTCATTTTTGGGGTTCACAGAGAGGATTTCTCTGCATGTATAGTGGAAAACATCGAGCAATATAACATGCCTATTTTCATTTCAAAGTTTAAGCTCAAGAACAATTGGACGGTCTGAATAAACAATAGATCATTGCTTTACCTTGGCCAGGAACTATTTTGGGCTTAGTAATCAGGAAAAGAGCTCAATTTGCTTCATGTATTTGGTGCGAGGTTTTTTTTTTTCCTAAAAAAAAGTATTACTCATTTTATGATACTATTATTATAGATAGCATTTTCCCTAAAAAAACAATAACATTTAAAAGATGATAAGATTTGTTAGAATTTAAAATAAAGTAGGATTTATTTTGAATTTGAAGATAATAACATAATAATATTAACATTATAGTAGCTCAAGTTAATATAGGGACCGATATTCATATGTTTGTGGCTTGCAAAATCATATGTTTATGGCTTGCAAAATGATGATGCACACTCTCGGTTCTTGAGAGGGAAGATGAAGGGAACAATTTTAGTTCAACAGATGTAATTGGAAGATAACTAATGTGAATTGTATAGGTTATTTCTAAGTTTAAGAGCGCAAGGCTTCAAATGTTAAAAATATATCACGTATCTGTAATGTTTATGATTATATAAAATATTTATTGATAGTGTGGATATGTAGTCAAAGGGCACATAGTTAATAGGTTGTAGTTAATGTAAACTTCTTATATTTAGATTAATAGTGCAATGTTAATTTATATTTGGTAAAAACAATTTCTTGGGTTAAAGAAGTTCTGCATGAATTATTGGGTTATTTGTGATAGTGTAAATTTCATTAATGAGTAAATAAAATTTTATGTAATCGATTATTAAATGCGGTGTCTTGGCAACAAGGATAATTGACAACTATAACATATATTTACTGAACCAATTCACATTTGTATGCCAAACTTTACTAAAATGTTATCTAAGTACATGTTGCATGAGCAATCACATAAAAAAATGTGCATATTAAGTTATTAACTAACCAACCTAAGTACAAATAATCTTCTAAAAAAAAGTACAAATACTCAAAAAGTGACACCAAATATAGATGATGTGCATTTACATCATAAATTCATAACATTCTTAAATTTTTAATAATGACATTCTACACTCAAAAACATTGTAGAAACTCGAGCATCCATGCCATGACCTTAAAATTACACATCTCTCGGCCCACCATGGGAAGAAATGAATAATTGAATCGCGAGAAACACATAATTCCAAAATACAATTGAGCCAAACATGGTTAACTGCCTACATCCAATTCTAAGGTTAAAGTTTAATCACATTATGGATTTATTTAATTTATTTCAAAGAAATAGTAGTTCTTTTTAGTTTTTAATTTCTTTTAGAGAGATTTAAAAAAGAAAACAACTATTTTGTTAAAAATAATGTAATCTATTTAAATGTCAGATCGCAAGAACAATGATTTTTTTGTTTTGTTTACATCTTCAGTATAACCCATTATCCAAGAACTATTGAATGTTAAAACACATTTTGCCAGCAAGCGTCAAATTACAGTACTTGTTAAGTAGTAGCAAAAAAAATTAAATGTCAAATAAAAGGATGTTTTGAGTTCCCAAAATATTAATTACCTAATGCTTAACACCAGCAACACTTAATAACAAATTAAACACTATTGAAAATTACACATTTTTCCTGTGCCTAAGATCATTGATAATCTAAATGGGTATTGATTCCCATCAATTAATTAATAACTACAAAACTACAATCAAATAAACATTAGCTTAAAGCTAACCAGACAAAGGTACGCAGTCCATGTCAAGCATGGTTTGGCTAGATCTCTGGCAAAAGGATTCACCTTTCTAAACCTCAAGTAGCATAAAAAGAGGGTTCCAAAATTCACAAGGCAAGAAATTAAAGCAAGCCAATAAACACCCATAACAAGCACAAGAGGATGCCACACGATACTTAGAGAGACATGGACTATGTAGAGAGACATTGCATCAGTTTCTCCTTGAAATCCTCCATCAGCCCATACTAGCCACATCGCGAGACCCATGAAGAAAGATGAACCCAATGTGGCCAAGTGAATGAACCAAAGTGGTGAAAACCAAAATGGTTTGGATATAATTTGGTTATACTTGCGTCCGGAACCAAAGATGATGATTATGGCCAATGTGAGAGTGAAGGGAACTGCAATGCCTATTGCTAGAGAACGTAATGCTCGCCTAGCTTGGGATTTCTTTGTGTCATGCAAGATTTGAGAAGCCATGTGGAAAGTTTTTTGGGGGAAAATGGAGAAGAGTCATGACAATGGTAAGGGTAAAGATTAAATTGGTAAATGAGTGTTTTGGAGTAAAGTTAGGAGAGTGTTTAAATTAAGAATATGGTATTGACATAGGAAGTAATGATAGGACATGGTTTGGAATATTGATCACTAAAACAAATGGTTAATTATCCACTAAGTACTCCTTTCCTTTTTCAATTCAATGGTTCTTAAAGAAAGATAAATTTTAGTAACTTAGTTAAGTGAGTTAGATAATTGGAGTAATTAAGAATCAAGAAAATGAAAGATATTGATTACAAAGGTGAGGGGCAAACAAATGTAAACCAATATAAAAAGTAATAGTATCGAGTACGTGGAAACATATCCCTTGCTTGAAATATTGAGAATTATTACAAACATATAAACTTAATTATTTAAATCAAAATCTTTATTTACTATATTGAAATGCTTTTCATGAATTGTTGCCACCAGATTATAGGATTTTAAAATCTTTTGAGGGCAAATTTTTGTTGAAAGCCCTTTAACCGCCAGGAAAAAAATTGCGAAAACAACAAGCAAACAAACACATGCATGCATGCAACATATGGGAACATCATCTTTAAGCAATTTTAAAACTAGACTGATTGAAATTGGTGAGTGATGACATTTTTTAAAGTATTATAGAAAAAAATTCTAATGTATTTATTTGAAATGAATGAGGATATGATTATCATTAAATGTTAGTTGAGATTAAATCAATTTCAATGTATTTTAAATTAAATTAAGTTATAAATAACATTCAACAAAAGGTTTTAGTATTATTATAAATAATAAGCAATTGTAAAGAAAACGTTAGGATTTGATTAATTTGATTTGCTTCATATTAAGAACATTTTTTGTGTTTCAATCTAAAAGTCTAGTGTTTTTAGTAGAGTAAAAAAATAATTAATTCACAACTTTTTCCCTTTTTAAAACTAAACTTAACTCTCTTAAATTTAGAATAATTTTTTATCTTTTAAATTTAAAATGAAAATTTTTAGGCTCTATAAATTCAAAATGAATATTTTGAAAAGAAAACAAACATGCGATAGATTTTTCAATAATAATAACAATCCATTGCATTTAATATAAATAGATTCATAATGTAAGAGATTTTTATATTATAAGTGAATAACATATTGACATGTAATGTAAATTTACTAACTTTTCTAACAGTTAAATTCAACATGATTTATATTTAATTTAGGAGTTCAAAAATTGAAAATTCATAAATTAGCTGGTTGGATTGAAAATATTTGGTTTATCTTTGATCTTTCGTTTAGGGAGCTCCAAACATAATTTGAAGAGTTAAATTTATTTTGGTGACATGTTTCATTATTTTCAAAAGTACGTTTGCATATGAAAAAACGTGTTTATTTATTAATTTTTCTAAATGAAAGAAAAGAGTAAAAAAGAATTTAAATAAATTAGTAAATATTCAAATGAAAAAAAAAAGCTAATAACTTGTAAGTTTTTTCCATAAGCTAGTTGTTGAAGTAACTAAAAGTTATTAACTGAAAAGTTAGCCAACTGCTAAATAACCACTTGATTATAAAACCAATTAAGCCAACTTATTAAATTATAAATAGACACTACATGTATTTTGTCGTATCGAATAACAAGATATACCCTTAACATCTTTAAGATGTTGTAGCATGATCCCTTTCTATTAGGGGTGGGTAAGTGAGTCGGTCCGCCTTGCGTAAGGTCAGCCCGCATAAGTCTGCATTAGCAGCGGACCGGACCAGTCCGTCTCGTTTCTTACACGGACCAAATAAATTGTCCGCCCCTGCCCCGCGGATCCTGCGGGTCAAACGGGCCGATCCACAGGCCTAGTTTTAAAAGAATTTCAATTTTAAAAAAATATAATACAATTAAATTAAGTTCAATACAAATGTAAATAAAATCTCAATAATTAATGAATTACATAAATAAAATAAATAATGTCTTAACAAAAGAAAATTCAAGCAATAAATCTAAAATATGAAATTTAAACATTTTCAACAACAAATGATTCCATATTTGAAGTAGCTTGAGCCTTCTCCATCTCCGCGTCTTCATCTCCTTTCCCTAACACTCAAAATAATAATAAATATTAGAATAAAGTGTTCTTAGTCTGCTACAATGATAACGGCTAAATATGATTGAGCTATTTTTTATAATAAAAATATATTGAAAAATCTTTAAAAATATTTATTTAATAATTATTTTTGGTTTAAATGATAAGAATTGGTATTTTTATTATTTATGCCTTGCATATATGAAAAAGATAAATTAAAAGAGAAAAAGATCAAGAAAATATCAAAAAGAAAGATTTTTAGCATGTTATCACTTATATTTTTTATCTTAATCTTTTATATCTGTTATCTTTTATTTTTCTTATCTTATCATTTTTTTATCTTTATCATCTTTTAATATAAATCTTTTATTTTTATCTTTAAATCTTTATCTTATCTAATATATTTCTTTATCTGTTATTTAAAAAAAAATTAAAGTGAAAAAGAGAAAATCAAACCTAATATAATTGGGTCAGGGTCACATAAATAAAACCTAATGCGGGTTGCGGGTTGCGGGTTGCGGGTAACCCGCAGACCCCACGAGCCAAACCCGTATAGTCCGCGGATTAAGCGGGACGGGCCCAAAAATATGATATAATCATAGACCGTTTAAAAAAATTGATCTGTAACTCGCGCGGACCGCGGGCCTCGCGGGCCAGCCCATGGACCTTGGCCCGTTTATCCACCCTTACTTCCTACTAAAGTATGCAAGTACTCGACTAAGTCAGATACTTTAATACTCAAATTTTTGGCATGCTTAAGATGCCCTTCTTGCTAAAGTACTCAGGTACTCGATTAGACCAAATACTTGAGTACTTACAACCTTTTGGCATGCTTAAGATGTCCTTCCTACAAAAGTATTGAAGTACTCGACTAGGTCGAATACCTGAGTACTTAGAACTCTTTCTTGCATACTTAAACATGCCCTTCTTAAAAAAGTACTCGAGTACTCGACTAGATCGAATACCTAAGTACTTTCAACTATTTGCCATGCTTAAAACATCATTTTTGCAAAAGTACTTAGGTACTCGGCTGGCCCAAATACCTGAGTAGTCACAATATTCCCTTCCTTCTAAGGTACTAAGGTACTCACAATCAAAGTATTTAAGGTATTTCAGGTAATATCCATTGTTATTCTTTACAATAGTACTTGTTCTTATTGAATTTGGCATGACTTCCTCATAGTGATGCTCCCCCGTGAATGGTGGTCAGGTGTACTTGTGAGGAACCCCCAATGAATGGTGGTGAGGTGTACTTGTTCAAGTTAGTGGCACAAAGGTATAACATGTATTTGAAAATAGGCTGAATTAGAGTTGGTTTAATTGGACCTTGATAACCCCTTATATAAATATGAAGAATGAATCAACACTGCGCATCAACACTTTTCTCAAGATAAATACTGATCGAATTATTGTACAATTCACAACTCACAACACAAATAATGTTACTTCAAGTGTTACCACACACTTATTCACAACTAAAACTCATGATCACAATTTCACATCTCATAATATCACAATCCACCATCACTTGTTTACATGTATATCACAAATTAACACATGTTCAACTTTGCACTTGACTAAATTTCAATAACAATATTATAATCCCAAAGCAACATGTTATTCCACAATTCTTCACAAATTCAATTTATTGACACTGCTCATGAATTATACAATATCCACGACCTCACACTCGTGTTTCAAACACGTTTAACACATTGTACTACAATTTAACACTGGTTCCTAATAGGAAACCTACACTTTCTCTTTAACATTGCGCATAAACACTTTTCTCAACATAACACTAGTCGAGTTATTGTATAATTCACAACTCACAACACAATACACACATCTCAATACACATGTATTTCACCATTCATCACATGTTCAATTTATCACATACTCATAATTTGAATCATCTTTTCATAATCTCAATATAACAATTTATACAAAAGGTTTATCACAGCATGGGGAGTAAAACCCCTCAAATATATATCAAAATCAATTAATCAAAATCATATGTATAAAAAAATGAAAACACCAAGAGCACTATTTTATCAACCAATTTGTAGTAGGACATCAATATTGTATTTATAATCATAAAGGAGAAATTATAATTCAATAAACATCCCAAAATAAATCTCAATTTAACCCTCTAAGGATCCCTACCCATGTTCATTCTAACCCCAATTGTAATAAACTCATCTATTACCTCTAAGAAGGTTCACGTGTGTATTGTGACAACAATACCAGCATCTTTGGCAGTTTCTTGAGATTCCTTAAGTTTTTCCTATGACCACTCTGTTAGGGTTTCCAAACGTTATAGAGAAGAATAAGGAATTGAAACCTCCATTTTGTACTGTCTTCGTGCGATTCAGTTTTTTCTGTTCATGAATATTATTTTGCAAATCCCAACTATGAAGGTGTGCAGAATTGAATCGTGAACCACATATCAAAATTTCACAACAATCCAACGAGCCCAGGATCATAGTTTTACCGAGACAGTTCTGGGTTTCTGCAGGAAAGAAAAAGTTACAATACGAAGGGTATTTCTATCATCTCTAACATCTTTTCGTAATTCCCAACGGTGAGAAGGCTCGGTGTTGAGTGGTGAACCCGATGATTAAATTTCACGACGATCCAATGGTGAATGAGTCCGAGATCATTTTTCTGAGATAGTTTTGGTGATATGCGAGAAAAAGAAAGAGTTTTAGGAGGAGGAGAGGGAAAAATGAAATTGAGTAAAAGAGGAGGCATCGTGTGAAAACTGACTTAATACATTTCTCTTTTATAGCTAGCGTACTTACAACTTATCATTTACTCTATTAATTTATTTTTATTATTTTATAAAAACAAACTCTATTTTATTCTGAATAAATAAAATGCCCTTTTTATTTTTTCTCAAACCATTATTTTAATTAATAAAGTTATTTCTCTTTATTTATTTGATTATAAAAAAACTTATCATTTTTTTCTAAAACTCTATTTATTTACTAATAACAATCATTTTTAAATTAGTTTACGAAAAATGGGATGTTACAATCTTATTCAAATTAGTGGCACAAAGGTGTAACATATATTTGAAAATAGGCTGAATTAGAGTTGGTTTAATTGGACCTTGATAACCCCTTATATAAATATGAAGATTGAATCTTTGATCTCAATCTCTCTTAGCTAATGGCATAATTAAGAAAATATATGATTTTATCTTATATTTCCTTTAATAGAAGATAACTTCCAATTTTTGGAAACATCTCTATCTTTCTGGTAAAAGATAAAATTTATCTCTTTTCTTGATTATATTGGTAAGGTTCTTTGGATTACGAGTAGAATACTCGGTCAACCACCCCTCCTAAAAATATTTCAAAATCCAGCACAAGCAAGAAAAACACAGAATTCACCTTTTTCTTATTCTTCACACCCTGGATTACGTCCTGGATCGTTAGATAAGAATCCGAAGATGAAAAGAGAAACGAAGAATATCACTACCGTGTAAACAAATAGTTTTAGAGTAAGCATTATAAAATCTCCAAGATAATTAAAAAATGACAAAGAAAGAGAATAGATTATTACAACAAATTTTGGCTTCCCTCGATTAAGTAATAAATACATTACTAATTAATAATATGATAAATGATTTGAAAATCATGATAATAAATATGAAGTTACTGCAGTTATGAAAGAAATATTTCATAAATTTTTTATCCAAATTACAAAATCAATATCTATTTAAGATTTAATGGATTAATCGATTAATTCAATCAAAATATATATTTATTATGTGCATTTTAATTATTATTGTTAGGTATAATAATGTGTTTTATGAATAAGATAATATATAAATAAATAAATAAGAAAAAAATTATAAATTAATGATGTAAAAAGTTTACAAAGTGATCAAATCATAAGTAATCGTGTATGATAAATTTATTAATTTTTAAAAATTATTATCTTAAAATAATTTAAATTGTTTTACACTGTCGTGCAACTTAAATAATCATGTTTAAGTTTAATAAGACCATTATAAATGACAAAGTCCTTATTTGAAACACACCTTATGAAAACTAACTCAATTCTAAAAAATTCTTTTATTTTTCATAAGTGACAACTTAAAAACATGAAGATTTGAGTTTTTCTTTACATGGAATGAATCAAAATTCTTAAAAAAAATGATTATATATAAAATAAAATGAAAAATACAAAAAAATGCCTATTTTATCTTTAAAGTATTTTCTTTTGTTTTTTATAATTATTTTAAAAATTATATCTATTGTAATTTTTGATTGATTGACAATATTTTATCTACATAGAAATTAAACTATTTTTTGTTTAATTATTTAGTTATTTATTTGTATATATATATATATATATATATATATATATATATTTTAAACATTGTATAAGATAAGTCAAGATTAAAGCACTAATTAAGAGATTAGAAGAAAAAAATGTAGGAGTTGGATGTTAGTATTTTACAAAAAATGGGCTTTCAAAACCTGTTATTTGAAGCCCGGCCCAAAATCAGAAGTAACCTAGGGTTTTGAGATTTATATGTATGCTGTCTGTCCCAGTGCCTCCTCTACGGCACTCGTTTTCGTTCTCGTTCTGGTGCGTTTTCTCTCTCTAGGGTTTTTCTCTTAACTATTCCTTATAATATTTGCTAAGATGCTTATTACTGCGTTATTTTAATCCGATTCAGGTTTATAGATCTTTGCGAAGGAGGTTTACAGCGCTCAACCAAAGATGCAGAACGAGGAAGGACAGATCACTGAGCTTTACATTCCTAGGAAGTGGTATGCGCTTTAATCCTGCAATCACTGTTCGTTAATTTTTAATTTGTGGGGATTTTTTTTAATGATGGTTGTTTATTTATTTGTTCTTTGAGTTTTTATTTTGGAATTTGAATGGATTTGTGAATTTGGTGCAGCTCCGCCACAAACAGATTGATTACCGCTAAGGACCATGCTTCGGTTCAGATCAACATTGGGCATGTGGATGAGAATGGCGTCTACAATGGCCATTTCTCCACTTTTGCCCTCTGCGGATTCATCCGTGCTCAGGTATCTATTTTTTTTCACTTTTTTTATATTCGGTTCTGGAATTTCTGCCTTGTTTATTTTTATTATTGTTTTATTTTAGCCTCTATGCAAGTAACCCTTTTATGTGTTTGTTGATTTATGCCAGTTATTAATTGTGCTTTTTCATTGTATCTCCAATGTTGTTTGATGGTGTCGATTTGGTTGATACTGAACTGTATTTTAAGTGTTTTGTTAATGTCGACCCTTTATTTAGCAAAAAATGGAAAAATTCTATTTGGAAAGAAATATTTGTTACATTAGAAATATAAAGTGTAACAAGTGATTTTGTTTTTGTTGCTTAAAATCAGCAAGAACCCTTTTATCAATTAAACTGCATAAATTAAACTGCGTGTTTGTTTGTGTTTACTAATTGATTGGATTGGTATTGAGTAGCTGTTGGACCGGCTATACGTATGACGTATTAAATTAGAACCAAACTGAACTGGTTGATTATGTGCCTCACTTCTATTTACTTGGTCTTTCTCTATTTAAGGAGTTGGGGTCGGATGGGAATTGTGGATTTTTTGGAGTGCCCTGTTTTGTTCTTTGGTTGTGTTTCTTGTCATCAATCTAAATTGAAAATCACAAGAATTTAATTTAATTCCTACACAAATCCTTGAAAAGAAGAAACAAATTGAAAACAAGGCATGCTTTTTGGTGATTATCTGTGGAAAATGGTCATGAAGAAAACAAAACTAATACAGTCTAATATGATTCTAAGAAATAGATTGCACTGTTTTGGTGGTTTGCTTTTCATTTATATTATGTTGGAAATTGTGTTTGCTATTGTATTCAGGTCCCTGTCTCTGCCTGGAAACTCCTACTTGTTCCTTTGATGTACCTTGATAATTTACCTTTAAGAATTGCATTTCTTGGCTCATCTTTGTTTTTAATTTCCAGGGTGATGCTGACAGTGCTCTAGACCGCTTGTGGCAGAAGAAGAAAGTTGAAGTTAAGCAACAGTAGACACCCATGATAGTTTGTTACTTCGTTATGTATTAATTTCTACTCTTGCTAGAGATATTTGAGTACTATGATTGTCGTTTTGAGCAAATACTCATTCTGAATTTTCGTCGGCATTTGGTGCCTCCAGCTAAGGTGGTTACTTTTTTGACAGTTTGCCAGTGCGTTGATAAATATTCTGTCATATTTCAATCATATAAATTTTGTTACCGTGGATTTTATGTGAAGTTTGATTTAACTGCAAAACAGAACGCTTCACTCAAGGTGAACGTGATGAATGACATAGTGGCCTTCTATAAAACCGGAGTGATGAAATTTCTGTAGACCGTGACCATCTGAAAATATTGAAGAATGTAATTGTTGGGTGGCCTTTAAAATGCTGTCTAGTAATGATTGGATCCTAGATTTAGAATTTTAAAATTCTCCTGGCAATTTAAGGATATTCTTCAACTAGAGTATTTAACATTCTAGTAAACGGGCACCAAGCTTTGCCCTCAAACATAAGCTTATCCCTCCTACTGATTAAGCACACTGATTGAAGGGAGCATACGTAGGGAATTGGACCCAACCTTGATGACTATACGAGGTTTCAAACATTTTTATTAACTCTTTAGCATACGTAGCTTTGTGAGTTTATGCTATGGTCTGGACGGTCAATAGTAGGTGTGTGTTTAGCATAAACCTACGGATCCAACTATTTTTTCCCTTTAAACCTACGGATCCAACTATTTTTTCCCTTTTCTCTAGGTTATCTTGCTACCGTAGCAGTGAAGTTAATTCCAAGAGTAACCTCACTGTAATGAAAATGAAGGAATTGTTGTGATAATGTTCTCCAACAAAGATGAATTATCAGCAAAATTCAGTTCACACCAATGTCGAGACAACAAAAATAATTTATAGTAAATTTATTAGCTAAAAAAAAGAAGAGAAGGGTGCTGACTGCTGAGGATGAAAGACTATTCTACACGCACACCACTCTTCTTCCCATCTCTGCCATCCGAATTTCCAACGACCTCGCTCGCTTTCTTCCTTTCATTTCAACACTCATTCTTTCTTCTTCAGCCATTTTCTCTTTTCTCTCTTTGATTTCTCCCTCTCTATTCCACTATATGTTTGCTTTTCACTGCGTTTGCGTAGCTGCATTCTGAGCTCCTTCACTCTCTTTGGCGTTCGCTTCCATTCTCCGCTATCTATTCGTAAGTGCCTTTCCCCCTTTTTCCTAATGATGGAGTTTTTGTGTTCTGTATTTCCTTTGTCGTTTCCGTCTTCCTCTCTTTTGGGTTTTGTTAGTTTTGAAAAAAAAAAAAAAAGAATGCCCAATTGGAATTCTATGGAAAAAGTTTTGATCTTTTCCCCTCTTAAAATTAGGTGAAAGAATCACCCCATGGGAACCGATGCAAAATGCGTTTTCTAGGTGTGACTTATTGTTAATTAGATTCTTACATTATAGTATGATGACAATTGTCACTAATCACTATCAATGAAGCTTCACTGAGGGACAGATTGGGAGTGAGTAAACAAGTTCATTGTTTTAAAAATTTTGCCTTTTTTTCCCAGTCTTTACTATGAATAAAGGATGATGAATTGATGTTCTTTCTTCCTCTCTTCTTTGTGGCAACTTTAACTGTATGGAAACTGTGACAGATAATCTGAGTAGGAACGAATCTAGTATTAATTAACTTAAAAGCTTAAATTTTATTTTAATGAATTTCTTTCAAGGAATGAATCTAGTATTAGTTAAATCTAAATTTTATTTTAATGCTTTTATTTTCCTTCTCCAGTTGTTGTGAATAATTTGTTCTAGCTTCACGGTTTGGTTTATGTTGTTGCTATCCTTGTCTTGGTGTCATGGACCTTCTTCATATTTTATGTCTGTTATAAACTTTCCACATATTCTATAGCATGAAATCCTCTTAGATGGGCATCAAAATATAAAATTTTATTTCCTAAATATGGTTTAAAGAATGCAAGCATAAATATCTGAGGAACTCTATTAAAATGCTAGATACTCATTTGTACAAATTTATATCAAGGAAGCGAGCACTGATACTGTAACGTTCTTCAGCCAAATGTCTATAAAGTTTTAGGTTTTAATTTCACCCTTCTATTCCAATGCTTGAAGATTTACTTCGAATTGGTTATTGTTTGAATGCTATTTGTTTTTGTTCCAGCTAAATTTGTCTTAGTGTTTTCATGTCTTTATTTGAACTGATGGCAACTAGTCCTGCATGTGATTAAAGTTTATTGAATGAAAACTGTTATTGCGGCATTATTAAGTATATAAATTGAGCCCTCTTTCCACAATATGGAAATTCTTTTGTTTAAGTTTTCTATATAACAAAATGGCTCTTTCTAGCAGATTACACACATCGGGAGCATATCAAGTGAGAGTGTAAGAACATGAAAAGAGTTAATCTTGACCAAACAACTCTATATGGATGGTTAGGATTAGTTGAGTGAAACCAATCATGATCATCCGTGTATTTTTGCTTAGTTAAGATTGACCCTGCTCACCTTTAATGTTCTGACTTGATAGATGTCTCTGTGCATGTGTTTTGATACTGTTCAATTACATTTCAGGTGTCTGAAAGTTCTCTTTAGATCTAAATACCAGTGATGTGATATTGATAGTGTTGAGAATGGATTTCTTAAACCAGGAGATGAGCATGCTTAGCCCTGAAGGTGAACTTAAAATAAGTTTTGGCTATCAATGCAATAGCGAGAGGTATGCCTTGCAATGAAATACACAGAACAAGCAGCTTCTCTTGCTTGTCGGGTGCTGCCTTAAGTGCAAATGCTACACTTGCCAACACAAACATCTGCAATGGTGTAATAGGAGAAGACAAATCCTTCCGATTTTGGACTCTCCTAAATCATTTCGTAGGGTACCCTCTTCACCAAGTTTTCCAAAGTTGGACATGTTATCATCTTCTGTGAATAGTAGTTTGTCAAACCTAAGTTGCAGCCCATCCACTCCAAGTAATATGCTTGAATATGACCCTTGTACGTTCACGTCCATGAGTGCTCCTTCCAGAAGTGAAGGTTTTCTTAATGGCATGGAAGTTCCAGTTGCTGGAGGAGCTGCTGGTGAAGATAGAGTTCAAGCAGTTTGTTCTGAAGATGAGTGGCTTTTCTGTGAAATTTATGATGGTTTTAATGGGAGAGATGCAGCTGACTTTCTGATACCCTTTATGACTTTATCATATCTTATTTTAATATGTTATACTGGGATTTGGAACCAGATTCCATAAAAGCTTCTAACATTGCGAGTATGGGTGGATCCTTTCAATATAATTTTGATGATAGTCTTAATCTTCAGGAGCATCAATCTCTGTCATCATTTAAGGGAAGCGATTCCAGTCTTGACTGTTTCACAGACAGTACTCCACATTCCAATTCAGAAGCATCTCCTAAATCATTTTCACAAACTACAGTACTTAATGGCCTCCAACATGTTCTTAGTCAGGTTGAGAATGATTTCCTGTACATGGTTGAGTAGGAAATGGAGGAACATCCAGATTTGGTTTCGATTGGATCTTGTGTTTTACTTGTGCTTCTTCATGGGAATGATTTGTAAACACTTAATCTAGGCGACAGCAGAGCAGTGTTGGCAACATGCAGCAGGGATAACAATTTGAATGCGAGTGAGAGATTCAAGGCTATCCAACTTACGTAGAGTCACACTGTTGACAATGAAGCTGAAAGAGCTCGACTTCTTTCTGATCATCCTGATGATCCTAAAGCCATAGTAGCAGGGAAAGTGAAGGGAAAACTGAAGGTTAAACGAGCTTTAGGAGCGGGCTACTTGAAAAAGGTTGGCATTATTTTCTATATTTTAGTCAATAAGGTTCCAAAGGATTTTGAATTGTGATTTTCTTTGTTCAAAGAAGCAAACACATAGGATATTATAAAGCTTTAATAACCCTATGATATCCAAGCTACAAATGATGAGTGGATGAAAATGTTGAGTTTTTTGGTTTATAAACCCCATTTATTTAAAAGAGGCTTGATTTTTCTTTTTCTTCCCCACAAAAAACTCTAAATGACGCATTGATGGGAATCCTTGAGTTCGTGATCTTACAAGCCCATCATATGTGATATCTTCTACCCCTCACATATATGTATTAATAGTAAAAGGAATAAAAAATTAAAATCAATTAAAATTTTTTAAAACACATTTAAATACAAGTCTTTCAAAATGGTAGAAGACTCACATTCACTTTTCTAACATCATAATAAAACTTGTCCAGATAAATAATAAATCATCTCGGCTCAAAATAAAGTCATCCAAGACTTCACGCAATTAAAATAGAAACTTATATTCCAATGTCACATCTTATCAGAGTATTGTGTTCCCGTGTCCTCTAGCATGAGGTTATTCATAGTCATCCACCTAACCATCTGCTCCCACGAACACAAAGTTCAGATCATCATAGGATTCAAACACAAATAACACACGGGGAACGAGTTATCACATTCTCAACTAATAGAGAAAAACAAGACAACATGTAGATATACATATCATATAAATGAAATATAACTCACTTAAACATAACTTACGTCATTCCATCACTTTGTCGCGTAACATCACAACACAACACGTCTCATTCATTTTCACATCATTCATGTACTCAAGGACCAAAACACAATATCACTAAATCAATCAATACTCAAGCGTTATGCAATAGATACACTAAGACATAATCCTATATGCAATGTGGTACCGTGTCAGTGAAAAATCTCATTGGGCGCTTAGGAGTGCATGACAAAACAAACCACATACTAGTAAGTCGGGTCATTCTCACTAGGTAAAATCATAGGGAGACCAGTCGGGGTCACGCTGTTTTGTAAGAATGCTCCAATCATGTGAGATTGGCACAGGTTTAAAAGGAGCACTCAAATCGGGTGTATTTCGGGTGTATTTACCCCCAAGGCCTACACTCCGAAGAGTCTGTCAGGGTTTCTCCCTCCCGATTTAGGTCCAACCTAGAAAATATTGTAGCACGCAGACTCTATGAATTGTACAAAATACATAACTCCTCAATTGTTCTCAAAATAATTTTATCTCGTCGCGCTTGTGATTAAACTCGTCGGGTCCCCTTAGTGGTTCCCATCATAGTACTCGTCGTGCATTAACTCGTCGCCCTTAAAGTCGTGTAATTGTACAATTCATAGCTCACAATTCAATGCACACAATATCTCAATGAACATATATATTACAAGTCAATACATACTCAATTTATCACATACACTCGGTCTCAATCACAATGGTATAATCCCAATTTAACATGTTATCACACCTCATGAATCATATATACTTTACCTATGAACTGTGCAATACACACGACTCCTCAATTGTTCTCAAAATAATTTTATCTCGTTGTGCTTGTGATTAAACTCGTCAGGTCTCCACAGTGGATCCTATCACATTACGCAAAAACTCGTCGCCCTTAAAAGGTCTTACAATTGTGTGATTGCACAATTCATAGCTCATAACTCAATATAAACATCTCAATATACATGTATTTCACCATTTATTACAGGTTTAATTTGCCACTTACTCACAATTTGAATCACAATTTCATAATCTTAATGTAACAGTTTATACAAAATGCTTCTCATAACATGGGGAGTGAAACCCCTCAAACAATTTCACATAATCATATTAAAATCAACGAATCAAATCATAAGTCAAAAATATGAAAACACCAAGAGCACTCAAGTTTATCAACCAATTCGCATTAAGACATCAATTGGTCCATCAACACAACAATATCGTATTTATAATTGTAAAGGAAAATTATAATTCAATATGATTAATGAGTCTAAATTTCACGATGAGTATTGTGATGAGATTCACTGTGAGGACCCAAAGAGTTTAATCACAAGCACAACAAGATAAAATTATTTTGAGAACAATTGAGGAGTCGTGTGTATTGAACAGTTCATAGGTAAAGTGTATATGATTCATGAGGTGTGATAACATGTTAAATTGAGATTATGCCATTGTGATTGAGACCGAGTGTATGTGATAAATTGAGTATATATTGACTTGTAATATATATGTGTATTGAGATATTGTGTGCATTGAGTTGTGAGCTATGAATTATACAACCACACGACTATAAGACCCTTTAAGGGCAACGAGTTAATGCGCGATAAGTATTATGATGGGAACCACTGAGGGGACCCGACGAGTTTAATCACAAGGGAGACGAGATAAAATTATTTTGAGAACAATTAAGGAGTCATGTGTTTTGTACAATTCAAAGATAAAGTCTGCGTGCTACAATGTTTTCTAGGTTAGACCTGAATCAGGAGGGAAAGACCCTAACGGACTCTTCGAAGTGTAGGCCTTGAGGGTAAATACACCCGGTTTGAGTGCTCCTTTAAGTATGTGCCGATCCCACATGATTGGTGCATTCTTACAAAATAGCGTGACCCCGACTGGTCTCTCTATGATTTTACCTAGTGAGAGTGACCTGACTTACTAGTGCGTGATTTGTCTTGTCATATACTCCTAGGCGCCCGACGAGGTTTTTCGCTGACATGGTATCACATTGCATATAGGATTGAGTCTTAGTGTATCTATTGCATAACGCTTGTGTATTGATCAATATTGATTAATTTAGTGATATTGTGTTTTGATCCTTGAGTACATGAATGATGTGAAAATGAATGAGACGTGTTGTGTTGTAATGTGATGTTACGTGACAAAGTGATGAAATGACGTGAGCTATGTTTAAGTAAGTTATATTTCGTTTATATGATATATAAATCTATATGTTGTCTTGTTTTTCTCTATTAGTTAGGAATGTGATAACTCACTCCCCGTGTGCTATTTGTGTTTGGATCCTGTGATGATCTCGAATCTTGTATTCGTGGAAGCAGATGGTTAAGTGAATGACTATGAAGAATCTCATGCTAGAGGACATGAGAACACAATGCTCTGATAGGATGTGACATTGGGGTATAAGTTTCTATATTAATTGCATGAAGTCTTGGACGACATTATTTTGAGCCGAGATGATTTATTATTTATTTGGACAAGTTTTATTATAATGTTAGAAAAGTGAATGCAAGTCTTTTATCCTTTTGAAATGTTTTTATTTAAATGTGTTTTAAAATTATTAATTAATTCCGTATTTTTATTCATTTTATTATTAGTACATATATATGTGGGGTATAAGGTGTCACATAAAATATGTAAAATTTTGTTTTACTTATTCAAACTCAACTTAACAAGAAAGATAAAATAGTCATAAGCAATAACCAGTTCAAATTAATTATCATGACTAAGTTCTAAGGAATAACACTAAAAATTGTGTTATTTAAAAGGATCCCCAAGCTAGGACTATTTTTCAATTCAACTCAAACGGTCAAACCTACAAGTAAAGGCATATAGTGAAAACAATTACACATCATGCCATGACACTAGATATGTGATTGGCTTCTGTGAAGTAAAGTACCAAGCAATGACAATTGTAACGTGTAAAATTCAATAGCTAACCTATCTTGTTTAGGATTTCAGGGTTGCTTTTAAAACTCCTTTCCTTTTCTGTGATAATTAATCTGCCCTGCATATAGTTGCGAATTCTTTCTTCCATAAATAGACAAAACACTTTAAAGTGGATAATCATATAGTGTGTGAAAAGAGTCAACAAGGCCTAATCCATCTTCTTCCCGTTCCCTCTTCACTATAATTGGCATATGCATATACTAAATTCAAGCTTTTTGTCGAATTGTTTAAGGTGGGTCTTATTAACATATATTCTCCAACTTGCTAGGGGTAACAAATCATACACAACATTTGGTGCAAGATTGACACATCATTAGTCATTTTCATACACTTTGTGTTTTCCCTTTTCTATGTAAATATTGTTATTTAGGATGTTTACAGACATCATTTTATTCTTTGTAATTATGTATTTGGTAGCATAGGAAAATATTCTCTTTATTTATAATAAGGTATAAATATTATTATAGCAATTAAAAAATCAATGGAATGATCTTTTTTTTTTTTTGTCAGCGATAAAAGAACTTTCATTAATAGCACAAGTAAGTGCTGAAAACAAAATTGCAAAATAGCAACAAGACATTCAGTTACCTCTCCAAACAAACAACAAAGCCAACCAAATTTTGTCCGACCCCAACACTTATAGCCAAAAGAAAACATCTTAAACTATACTAGCAATGTGCCGCATACAGTAAGATGTAGGATCTAGTGACAATAGCCCAAAACATTACAAAAAGGATATTGCCAATAAAAAAATGCAACGTGCATGAAAGCTTTTGGGAATCAAAAAGAGATGCACTCGGATTGATAAGCCACTGTTGATATGAGATAACAAAATCCTTTTGAAATGCTTTCAACCAAGACCATGTGAAGAATAAAATCTTATGCCACTCCCTTTCTCTGTCAAAATCCTGTCTTTCAAAGATGATTGAATTACGTTACACCCAAATATTCCACACAATTGCACACCAACCCACCATCCACCACCTCTTGAATTTTCCATTAAGCAACTCATGAGAATGTTGCCAAAAATGCTCCTTTGCAATATGAGGGAGAGCTGAACTTAATCCAGCTAGATGGTGCCACCATTTTAAAAAATGATGAGATTCCACACAAGAGAAGAAAATATGGGATGTGTCTTCGATCACGTTGTTGCAAAACATGCACAAAAGCTCTTGATCTTGTAATGGGATACCTCTTTTAAGTAAATTCATTTTTGTTGGATCCTATCCAAAACTATTCTCCTCAACAAAAATGAGACCTTGGGAGGAATATGAATTTGCCATATCTCAACGGAGTCAATTCTCAAATCATACAAAGCTAATTAAGTATGCCTATTCAATCGTGAACAAGAATGAATCATCTTCTAACCACGACCACCTATCATCCCCGACATTCCCAATGATAGCATAAAGAAAGAAATTCCTCAACCAAAATCTTCTCCCACTCAAACTCTTCTCTTCTCCACCTTAACTCCCACACCCACTCACCATTAACCTGTTTACCATAGCTACCAATACCGTCCCCTTTATTCTCCGAATTTAACAACAATCTTGGAAAAGAATTTTGGAGTAAATCGTCACCTAACCACACCTATCCTCCCAAAATCTAGTAGAAAATCCATCTCAAAGATTCACTTATCCCCTCCCCCGCACACACACCATTTTCAAATTCCTCCACCACAATGACTCACAAGGTTTATTTCCCCTCTCACAAATACCTTGCCAACCCCAATATTTTGATTCAAGAACCCTCACCCACAAGTCTCCCTTATTATAATCAATGGAATGATTTCATATTTTCATCATTTTTTTGGTTTTGTTGTCCTTTCGTGTATTTCATTTAACTTTATTTTCTGATAAAAAAACACTTTTGGGGTACGTGTTTAATTTTAAAGGTTAGAATATTAGATTAATTGCCCCTCATATGTTAATTTAGACCCGACCAAAAAGTGTTTTTTTAGTGAATTTCAACTTTTGCTCCACAAATATAAAGAGAACACGTACGTGTCCCCAAAACTTGAACCAAACTTGGCACAAATCACGGCTTAGCCACCAAGGAGTGTCCCCGTAGGTGGAGTGAATGGAACTTATAATGTTCAAACAGCACATTATTTCAATACTGAAAAATTGACGTGATATATAATACTACTGTATATAATTATTTTTACCTTTCACATTTTTCAATCTTTTTTCATACATTAATAAAAAAATATATTCTAAAACCAAACGACATAACTTTTTGTTGTCCTGCGTTGATAACATTTCATTGTTCAAAATTATTCATTCCTAACACCCAAGGAAGAATTTGTTCAGCAACGTTGCCTTTGGTGGCCTGCATTTTACATTTCAAAATTTTAGTACGTTGCTTTTGATAGTCTGCAACTCTGCATATATCCACTGTTCCTTCACCAACTGAGATCCGATAAAACCGATCAAATAATCTCTTATAATAAGGTGAATTAATATTTAAAAATGTACC